>NW_009731022.1:0-12690 GCF_000703405.1 Apaloderma vittatum
AATTCTTGTCGTGGTTTCACAGCAAGGCTCAGGCTGACCAAACGGAACCAGCTGCGTTTGTGTATGGGGCCGCCGCTGCTTTAATCCCCCAACAACGCCGACGGGGAGGGAAGGAAGGGATCCTCACAGGGGAGCCAGCAGATCCGCTCTGTACAGATGGGTGCCTGACAAGCCAACACACAGATTGATCGTACTTAATTAGAAGGGGAATTGTTTAAAGCAATTCACACCCCGGCAACAACCGGACGGGGCAGTGCTCGGGAGCCGCAACCCCGGATCGGGAGCTGCGTGCACTCACTCTTCTGTCACGAAACGTTTGAGGTGACCTCGACGCAAGCTTTGGGAGGCACCTACTCCGTGTTTCACCCCCATGCAGCTGGCAGCCAGAAGGTGTGCAACAGCCCCGCTCACCCTTACCATTTCTACCCATGTGTACTTCCCGCAGGGTGGTGGGCAAGAGGGATTCTCAAACAGGAATGGTAGAGATGCTCTTGATAGCGAGGGGAAGCCCTGTGCCGAAACTATGGGTCAAGCCCTTCCCACCCATTATTCTTTGCACTCAGAAGACAAAATTTGCATTCAGAGACAAATGAACTGATCAGCCCAGATGCTTCACTGCTGAAGAATGATAGTTGCTACGGAGCCAGCACAGGACAATGCTGCTCTCCATTTACTTCAACTAAAATTTTCTCCTCCTGCCTTACCATGACACCTCATCATCCAAGCAAAGGGACCTTGTCCTGCTGGACACCATCATATGGGACTTCAGCAAGACTAGAGCTGCAAGATCAGATTCAAAACACGTCAAGGCTTTCCCAAACTACATCCAAAATAGTCTGTGCCAGTGTAACACACCTCTCCCTTTCAGCTTCCTGTTGACTAAAATGTCAGCTGATTGTTATCTGACTGAAGTAGATCTAGGGATTTTTAGTTGGTTGTTTTCAGGTTTAAGAAGAGACAGACTACATCTGTCACAAGGTTAGAGGGAAAAACAGGCAATGCTGTTGCTTACTGAACTCCACTTTTAATTCAAAATATGGTTTGGAATGTGTTTGCTTTCCTTGCTTTTTGCTTTAAGCAAGCAAACAGAAAAGCTGTTAAAGGTGTAATCTCAAATGAACAACCACATTGTTTACAGATTAAAGATGCATGCTAAGCAAGGAAGTTAAAAATTAAAAGGCTTGATTTTTGACCATGGTTCAGTTCTAATTTAGTGTCCGAACTCATCCAATTCTTAACAGGCAGATGGAAACACCAGGGTTGATGTATGACTGGATAAAGATACAAAGCTGATGGCTAATAAAATAAAGAAAAAATAAAGATACATTTACTAAAACAGTGAGTCAGATCTACACCTGTAAAGTTGACTCTTCTGAACTTCTCAGAGCTAGAATAGGTTACAGAGGCTGAGGATCTGCACAGTGCATTATCCAATAAACCTGTAATTGCTACTGGCATTTGGTAATCTTGTGGTCAATCTGTCCTTGGATAAACCCAAACTGTGTTTCCAATTTCACATTTAAATTTCATTAAATCCTATGGCTTTATCATGACAACCTTTTTTTGTTTAATCGTACTAAAGCAAGGCTACCTGTAGCCACGATCATTTTCGAGAGAACACTGGTAATGACAAGTGATACAAATCTAAAGACACTCTGCCTGGGTAATAAGTGCCCAACAGCAGCAGTTAATTCTTCAGATTTCATCCATCTTTACCGTTCTACAATTTAAAGAATCCCGTTTATTTAAATGAACCTCTCTTCTACAGCAAGCAACAATATTAAAGTGTTAAAGGATTCCTTTCTTAACAGGCTATTAATGGCAGGAGGATCTCTTTAGAGGTACTACTCTTGAGACATTTCCTTCATTTTAGTTTGCATCAAAGCCAACAAACTTCAGGGAGAGCAGACTTTGTTGTCAGTATCTATGTGTATCTGGACTTCAACCACTTAATCTTTCCAAACACGTGTAGTGTGAGCAGTTTCCATTGAGCTGTATCTTGCAGAGAGAAGCAGTATTGATTTCACTCTACAACATATGGAAGAGAAAAGCAGAAAACAGCCTCAAGATCACCAGGTTTCTCATACAAACCACATGTCACAGTGTCTAAGCCAATGGTAATTATTTGCCAGAGAGGTATTTTTCCAAGGATTTAAAGAACAAACAAAAACCACCTAATCTCAGACTAAGAAAGAGGGTAATAGCTGATAAGGTTCCCAAACATCTAAAGCATATTCATAACTGGAGCACAGATTTCCAGAAGACTGGATCAAAGTTGGATCCCCAGCCTACATGAATGTGAGAAACATGAAACTGAGGAGATGCGAATCAGACCAGAAGAGAAATCACAGAGTCAGGATTGCACAATGCAGCTGGCAGCATGGCAAGAAGTTTGCTCAAGGTCTCCTGGTTAGTGACACATTACAACTTCTCTCTTTCAACCTGGAATTATATCACCGTGTCCTGGAACAAGCAGTGCGTGGGAACTGTGTGGTTTCTTGGGAGCTGCCACTGAATAACTGAGGCTAGCAGAGAGACAGTCCCTAAATGAGCTTCCAAACCCCTGCTGTGTATTTCACCTGCAGAACTAGGCCTGTGATGGAGTTTAACAAATTTAACAGTATAGAGGTGCGAGAGTTTATTTAACTGGAAGGCTGAAGTAAGTAGACCTTCCCGTTGTCCTCCCACCTTCCCCTTTGGTCAGTACCGTCTGGTCCAGCCTGCACATCCCTGTGCCCTATCCTGGAGTCACAAAGTAAGGGCAAGTGTACTTCTCCTCAGCTATAGCTTTAGTTACCAGGGCTCTTGGTACTTGCCTTATTGCAAGCAGACTTCTCTGGCACTTTATCTGTCTCTGAGGAACAGAGGACCTCATTTTTGTTCCAGTTCATTGGCCCTTCGGTGTCCACTCTGCCCTGCAAGAAAGGAACAGATGGAATTTGTACTTGAAAAAGAAAAGGGAGCTAAAGAGGCATTTCCAAAACACATTCTAAAAACTTTCTAGGGTACCAACAAAAGAAATAGGATAAGCTGCAATAACTCTGAGCACCCCTTCCAAGAACAGATTGAACTACTTGAGAAAAAGCAAGACTGAAGTCCTTGTCTTCCTAATGTTTTTCCAAACACACTTCACTCTACCAGCCCAGCCTGGGCAGCACTGCAGAAACCCAACTGCACATCCCAAGAGTGCTCACAGGGTAGAAAGTAATTACTCTGTGATTATCTACCCTGGCTTTCGCTGTAGTCATGTATAAAACAAACACAACAGAAACATTAGCATTTCCCACATTTATTTAGTTGTTCTGTACGATAACATTCACTTTCATGGCTATGTGTCTCAACACAACTATTCCACAAAAGAAACACATAGCACATCTTTCAAAATAGTTGCCAGTATATCTTTACTGCTGAAGCCAGAAACTCAGAAACAGTTTAATTACACAAGGACATGCTGGTTTTCATTGGATGTTAACTCCATCAGTACACCAGCAGACTGGTCTTGGGTAATCATGAAGGAAAGTTCCTGTGTCATAGAATCACAGAACGGCTTAGGTTGGAAGGGACCTTAGAGATCATCTAATCCAATCCTCCTGCCATGGGCAGGGATGCCCTTAACTAGACCAGGTTGCTCAAGGCCTCATCCAACCTGGCCTTGAACATCTCCAGGGAGGGGGCAGCAACAGACTTTCTGGGAAATCTGTTCCCAGAGTCTTACCACCCTTGTACTGAGGAATTTCTTCCTAAGATCCAGTCTAAACCTATTCTCCTTCAATTTAAATCCATTTCCCCTTGTCCTATCAGTGGACACTCTTGTAAAAAGTCCCTCTCCAGCCTTCCTGGTTCCCTTCAGGTGTTGGAAGGCATCATGCATTGCAGAAACGTAAGATTAAGTAAAATAATACAGAAGAAAAGTTTACCACACTAGGAAACGCTACTGGAGCTCTGCCTAGGCCACAGCCATTCTTTCTATGACAGAAAAGCACCTAAAACTTCTGAAGCATTCATTATTTTCTGAATTAAGACACCTGGGCCTGTTTAGCAAAACCTGAAATGCTCATTGCTGTAACCGAAGTTGATGAGAGCTGTGTTTTAAAGGTGTAATACCAAGTACTCTGAAACTCTGAGCCCTTGATATCTTAATTGAAGTACCAAAAAAAATCCCCCAAACCAAAGAGTATTTTAAACATTGATTCTGTGCATCAATTCCCTATGCATAACACTAGATGAATTTCTAAGACACTTTGCGTATGAGAACTAGAAGAAAAACCTGAAAGGATTCTGTGAAAAATAAGCTTCTCTGTGAAACGTAAGTAGTCTAAAAGACAGTGGGGGAAACGAGTACACTATCTCAGCTGTTGTTACAAGCAAATACAGATGTGATAAGAGTTAACACTGAGTGAACCTAGCGTAAGGCAAGATTACTTGTTCTTTTGTATATCACTCAAGCTAGAATGTGCTACAAATTTCTTTTTCCTTCTCACTTCCCACAGTTAGTTAAAAAACTTAAATTACCAGACAACAGTATCTACCATATGAAATGTTAAATTATCTGTTTTCATTGGTATACATCCCTATTAACAGATTTGAGGTCTTTTCAGGATAAAAACTTTTATAAGTGAAACTCTCACATACTAAGAACCATTACATCTCATTCCTCCAACAGCCAGGATGAAATGCTTGAGAGATCACAAAAGTAGTCCAATAAAAGCACCTGAGAAAGGAGAAGTAATAAGCCTTCAAATCAGTAGTATTAATCAGAATTTCAGGCCAAAACTAGGGTAATAACAGAAAGCAAACGAGAATATGGTTTAACAGTATAGGTGTTGCAGGTGACAGATTCACACCGTTTTAATACGTATTTCAGAGTGTCAGAGATTAACCACTGCATACTTAAAAGAAAAGCTGGAAACATGGTCTTACTTCATGAATTTTGTGAACAAAGCTTTGTGTTTATTTGAAGAGAGGGCTAGACAGCAATAGGCCTAAGAAATACAGTCTTTCCGAGAACAAAGTTAGTGTATGACCAAAATATTGCTACACTGCAACACCCTGTGCATGCCAACCATTGATTGTATCCTGAGAGATGTATAGTATGAATATATTTTGTTATATTAAATTAAATTTAAAATATATTAAAAAATGATAGCTCAAGATAAGCCACATTTTAGCGATTCTTAACTGATTGCTAAGGAACAATACTCGAAATACTTGCTTTGAAAATAGTACCTGACTCAGCCAACCTGCAAAACTACTTTGACAAGAAGAGACCAAACTCCTGAATGCAAGAGGTCAAAAGGATTACAATAATTAAAAAAAAAAAAAAAACCAACCAAAAAAAACCCCCAAACCACCACCCCTCTTCTCCTTGGGGTACTTGTTCACAGGAATGAGAGATAGGACAGTTCAGTGAGCACAGACTGTGGTAAGCAGAGTAGCTGGCTTGAGAAGTGCACCCTTCCCCCTTTATCCATCTTTGCTATGAGATGCAGCCTTGCAATTCCACTCCCTTTTGTCCCCACAGTTGGGCAGGTCCTCAAGAGGGCACTGACCGCCCTGCCTGCCTCACCGCACAGCCCCACGAGTGCAGGGCAGGGCTGCAAATCGCAGCAGGGAGAGGGGGCACAAACCCCTTAAACTGACTTTGCTGCTCATGCCAACCTCGCATTAGATCGTACGTTACAACCCAGAGGAACAGGATAGCCTGCCTGGAGAAGCTAGATCCACCTGACCTGCCGTGAGGACAGCACACAACGTTATTTTTATAGTCACCTCACAAAACTGCAAGATGGAAGTTTACCATCAAAAAACATCTTAATGGTGTGTTTTGTATTTTGCAAGATGTCTTACTGAGTGCCTCCTTCCTCTCAGTACTCATTGTTGCACAGAGAAGTTATTATTGCATAATCCAGTTCCAAAATTTAAGATTTTTTACTGAGTAGGATACTTCTAAAGACAGCAGCACAGTAAAGGGTGCCTCCTATTTTACAGCTTTGAATACAGAATGATCAACATTATTCAGGATGAGATCTTGAATAAAAGCCAAGGGCAAAATTACTTTTCTGCTGCCTGAGAAATTTCAGATACCTAACACGAGTTTCTAGTGCAGCTGCACAGCACTGTAAGCTGAAGGGCATATTCAAGAAACTGGAACACATTCTTTACTCATTTTGCCTAAATTTCCACTGGAACAGTAGTTTGTGAGTTTGAAAAAAATGTATGAGAATAAGCTATGTAACATACCCCTTGTAATTACTGATGTCTTAAAAAGGTTTGGGGGGTTGCTCACTGCTTTTTTTCCTCTTTAAGGCAAACAATAGTGTGTAAGTGTCATTGTAAGTCAGAGGCTCAAGCTGTTGAAAGTAAATAGAAGGTTACATGCCACATTCCCCTAGATATTAAAACTCCTTTTGTTCCTTAAGAATGACTGTTTCATGCTTAGCCTTTCTAGACATGTGTCGGGCACTTTAAGAGATACTAATGAAAATGCCCTAGGTCCCCATAATCCTTTGTGGCTGATTAGGTACAGTAGAAGAAGTTGTTTCATTAATTTGAAGGCCATGAGCTTGAACCCTCATATTGACCTGAAAGTAATGCTTTATTCATATTGTAGTGTTGTAGTCAAAACTCCAGAAATAATTAAAAGGACAAGCCTCAAACCTTAGACCTTTGAATTATGAAGCTGGATACCCAGTTAATTATTGCACAATGGAAAAAGGGGAGCGGGGACACAGCAGTCCTGATATATTACTATTGCCATCTATCTGTGGAAAGCTGATGGCTGAACAAGCACATACTAATAAGTATATCTTCAATTCCCGAAACTTTCAGATGATTTTCACAGGTCACAGTTAAAAAGCTTTCTTCTGGATCAAAAAAATAAAAATAAAAATTAGACTTCAGGTTAATTTCCGGCTCCATTAAACTAGCAAGAAAAAAAACCACCAAAGTCCAGGAGTTTCATCTAAGATTCATCAGCAGTCAGTGACCAGCACCCCATAGACATTATTCAAATGAAATTCAAGATGTCTGAACCTAATGCAGGAAGAAAAGAAGGTATTTTTCAAGAAAAGATGACAAAATCCCATGCCTGATTTCAGAAACTAGATACTTAGTTGTCCTAGATATTAACCTCACTGTAGTCGACAGTCAGTTTTTCCAGTCAACCTTTCAGACCATCAGACTCCTGAATTTTTATTAGCTGTTGTTTCTAAGTGGTCTTCAAGGCTTATTACCTTTTGTGCATAAAAAAGTGACTCAGCCTGAACAGCAAAGGCACGTACCTCTGAATGGTGAAGCTCTCATTTAAAAAGCTGTCATCACCTGACAGGCAGGTGATGATGCTAAGGAATGCTGAAGTAAAGACTAATTAATAGGAACTCTGCTGATCCGTGTTTACTGTTTCTCTGTAGATATCCAGTAAAAGAAACCTAGTAAAAATTCAAGACATTTGCATCTTCGGTAATCAACACCTTACTTACAATATGAATCAGTCCTATCTCTTCCTTTACGCACCTCATTACCAATAATCACATATTGCTTGGGGTTTGACAAGTCTCATGAATGTAGTAATAAATTAGCTTTAGGTGAGCTTTTTCATATTTTAAATCAATTCAGATAAATGGGCTTAGATAACAGAACACATCCAAAATACATGAAACTCTTCTCTTGTTTTACTATCATTGAACTTTTCCGAATGCCATCAGACTACAATTATTTCAAAAACTGACATACTGACTACAATCAGCAGAAATTCAAATCATATATAATGTTATTGCCAGCACTCTTCCATTTCATCTTTCTTATTGAAAAGAACATTGAAGTCAAATTTTGCTTTTAGAGCTAGAGCACCAAGAACCATTTACTGTTCTGTTAATGGACATCATGCTCTTTCCTTTGCTTATTTCTGTTGCTATACCCTCATTTATCCCAGTATGAATCACATATTCTTCTAATTGCCATTTTCTTTTCCTTCCTTCCCAATATATTCTTGTCTTCCTAATATCTCCTTGTAGGCATTAATCTGCTTCATTAAATATTAAGTTACAAGAGGCAGCAAACAGGACTGCAAACAAGAGGAACATCAGTATGTGCAGTAGTTCTCACTTCTTGTAGGACAGCCCAATTATTTGTTATGTGAGCTGACATATTGGACAAGTTGTAGTACAAGATAAAAGATCAGATTCACAAATATGAAGCTGCCTGTATAGAAAACTCATACAAACTGAGTATGATTTAGGGTCACCAGAGCAGATCCTACTCCAGACCACAGTTAAGAGTGCACAGCAGGAAGAGATAGATGAAGGTACAACACTACAGCCTCTCTATCTTCCCAGTTATCCCTGGACAACTATGTATGAGGTAGAGCAGTTTGTTGACTACTTACTACATCTGTGATGTTTAAATCCCCATAAACCAGGATTAGGAAAGGACAAAAGGTACTTTAAAGCCACCTGTCACCATCTCACACTCATCCCGAGTTAAACACACTGAAAGACTAGGGATTTGTGGGGAGTTTTCTGTTTAAGCTTGACCTTTCGTTTTTAACAGTAAAATAATCAGGTTAAATTAGAAGAAAGCTATTCAAAATATCATTCTCTCAGTTAAGGGCTAAAACGTAAGAATAAGGCATTCCCCATATTCTAGAATACAAAAGAGAACATTATTTGTGATTAAAAAACCTGTCCCAGCTGCACCATTTCCACAGGGACACAACTGCACACCACACCCTCAATCATATGCTGCTGCAGATGCCTTTTTTGTCCCCATAGCAAAAGAAAGTTTTCCTTAGGTCACATTCCCCAAAACAGGCTAAAGAAGCTATCATCCCTGCTTATGTTTCACTGTTTCTAAATATAGAGGACGTAAGGATATTTCAGTAAGACTTTTCATTAAAACATTGTATCTAGGAGGCCAATCACATTTTCTACACTGTTCCATCCAATTAACTTCTCATCCTAATCGAATCTTTGGGTGCCACTAACGAATACACACAAGAAATTATTCTCGTAATTGTTTTATTACTAAAGTTTGAATAATAACTGCACTGAATACCAGTATTTTCAGCATTTTTAATGAGTCCAGATATTAAAATATACTTTGATTTTGAAGTACAGACATGCACGGATTCTAAACAGAAAATTTAAATGCTATCTCCTGCTCTGGAAAACACAGTAATATATTAACTGATGCTCGCAACTCACTTAACAGACATTTATGATAAACTATTCTGTTATCATAGCAATTGCTAGCTAGCTAAGTTCCATCTATTGCTTTCAAAATTTCAAACCCGCCAGTATTACATTTTAAAGAATTATTAGTAGTATGTAAAAACCAGGTAAACATTTGTAGGATAAGAAAATCCAGTCTGCACACAAAGATTTTGTTATCAAACCACTATTAAAAAACTAGTCTCCATAATACAAGTTACTTTGATGATTTACAGGGGCTATGGGAGTCAACGAGTCCTTTTCTCTTCCTTCTGTCCTTTCATGGCATTTCCCCACCCAGCTGCTGGGCAGGGCACAATCACAAGCAGCCCTTACCACAACCCCAGCAGCGCTACAGGTGCTGGATGTGAGCCAGCAGGGTGCCCAGGTGGCCTAAAAGGCCAACGGCATCCTGGCCTGGATCAGGAATAGTGTGGCCAGCAGAAGCAGGGAAGCGATCATTCCAGCTCGAGTACTGTGTCCACTTTTGGGCCCCTCGCTACCGGAGGGCCACTGAGGTGCTGGAGAGGGTACAGAGGTGGGCTACCAAGCTAGGAAAGGATTTGGAGCGTATGAGGAACGCCTGAGAGACCTGGAGCTGTTTAGCCTGGAGAAGGGATGGAGGGGAGACCTTAGCGCTTTCTACAAGTACCTGACAGGAGGCTGTAGCAAGGTGGAGGTTGGTCTGTTCTCCCTAGTGGCGAGGGACAGGACAAGGGGAAACGGCTCTAAGTTGCACCAGGGGAGGTTCAGGTTGGATATTAGGAGAATTTCTTTACTGAGAGGACTGTCAGGCGTTGGAAGAGGCTGCCCAGGGAGGTGGCTGAGTCGCCATTCCCAGAGGTGTTTAAGAGATGGGTGGATGGTGTGCTGAGGGACATGGTTTTGTGGTGTTCATAGGCTAGGACAATGGTTGGACTCGATGATCTAGAAGGTCTCTTCCAGCTGAAAATATTCTAAGATTGTATGTGACAACCCAGGAACACAGCTATATTTCATGCAGTTTAACTGAAAATACCTTCACCGGGTTCGATCCATTTGGATTTGTGAAGAACAAGAACAGACAAATGTGACGCTGACTCACTGTGCAAGTTCAATACCAATACCTTTGAAAGAAAAGAGCATAGAACTGATCCAGTGTTATTTTAGATTATTTGGGGAAAGGAGGGAGAAAGAATAAAATGTGAGGGCATCTTCCCGTGTCTCCACCACAGCCCATTCTCCCGGATGTCCTCATTGTGAACATGCTGTGTAGCAGACACTCTGCCGTCACATTTCCAAACAGCAGCTTTGCCCTTGATTTAAACACCTACAGAAATATTGCGTTTGTTACATTTTGGGTATGTTGCTGACATCCTTGCTTCCTGAAGCACAAAATCAGTTGTCAGTGGGCTGTATTGAGTCTTCTGTACAAGAGTTCAGTACTTTTAGGGACTTCAGAAAGTATCGCTTTTGTAGCATCCCTGTAACTCATTGCTTAGTTTAGAATCCAGTACAGAAGGGAAAGGCTGAAAATAAATACAAGTCACTGTAAATAATTCAAATACACTAAATATTGGTTTGATGGTTTTACCCTACAAGATAAGAAAATACTCCCTTTTAGTTTTCATTTTGATCTTCATGTTTGCATGCCCCTATCTGCCAAACAAAGCAGAGATCTTTGGTACCATCACTTATTTTCTTCAGATAAAAAAGTACCTTTGTGAAGAGAATCAGATGTGAAGTTTTGTGGGCAACAGCAGCTCTACATTTTTAGACTACTTAAGGTTGCAGCTCTAAGGTTGAATTTAGTTTTGTTTTATTTAAACTATCTGGCAGAATCCGCTCAGATTTTAGTTTGCTATTCCTGTAGTATTTGGTTTACACAGTTTTCCACAGAGAACCAATGACAATAAAGAGTCAACAGAATCTTTTCTATCAACTCAATTGCAACATCAAAAAAAGAGCTGTTTCTTGTGCACATGTTCAGAGATGAGCCCTATTTTCCTTGAATTTGAATCTGTGGTGTGACATGCTAGAAGTTGATTCAAATTCTGCAGCTAGAGACTGCTCCTTTTCTCAGCAGATTTCTTCAGGTGAAAAAGTGGAGATGGCTGGAAGGAAGCCTGGTTCTTTTAATCTTATCTAAGCACTCCTGGAAGGAGTTACAGCTGAAGATAAGGGATGTTGAGTCACATGCCTTTTCTGCCTTAGAGTTCTTATCGTGTATAGGGAATGATCCTATTTCTACAATACAAATTTTAAGCTACTGCAATTCCAACATCTTTACAAGAGATGTTCCTGATAGGCGCAAATATGAAGAGAACCAAGCATAGTCATAACATTTAACCATGACAGCAAAATTAGGGCCACCATCTATTGCCACTGCAAAGCCAAGTGGGGGAAAAAAAAAAAAAAAAAAAAAAAAAAGCCATGCTTTGCCTTTGAAGTGCCCTGGCTAAAAGGGTTTAAGGGGAGGAGGAGAATTTTTTCCTGATCTCTGAGGTGACATTTAACAGACCTGGGAAACAGACATGAACTGCGAGGGTCTACGCAGGAAGGCCTACGGCATGAATGACTTCTAAAAGCAAATAAAATAGTAATGCATTCAGTACACTTAACTCTCATTCTTTAACAAAGGACAACTTCTTTCTTGACTTTATCTTCCACTTGATAATAACCATTACCAAAAGAGCTGAGATGGACCAAATACGTGACACAGTGAAAACTGTAGGAAAGAAGCACACAATGCTGAAAGAATTTTACATTAAAATCCTTGTAAACTCTGCAAATTCCTCCTGCTTGCATTTGGCAGAGTAACTATCTTAAATATGACACAGCATGCTTTATAATATACAACGATCAGAACACAGAGCAACCACTTCTAGTTTGGGCAACTTTGCTTTTTTTTTTTTAAATTATTTTAAAATCCTTCAACTAGAACTTTAACTATTGAGAGTGGGGTAAGAAGTTCTACTTGAAACCAGAATTCTCAAGAGGTTCTAAAGCCAAGGAGTCAAGAAGGTCTAAGATCCACTGCTTTGCACCACACTACAAGCACTACAAGCAACTGGCACCACAGGTGTAAGTGGTTCCTGCTTTGCCCAGGTCTACAGAAGTGAGTTTTGTACCATATCTTGGGCAGTTCTGTCCCACAGCACCCCCAGCATCTCCTGTCTCTACAAACCAATGTGAAGCAATTAAAGATGTCCCACAAAAAAAAAAAAATGCCACTAATCAGACAGATACATATCCACAGCTGACATCTCCACATAAAAACAAAGTGCCTAATTGGAACATAAAAGACGCAATGAAGATTCCTCAGGATCTTGCTCACAGAAAGTACTTTGACATTCCAATATTCGGCTGTCATATATTTGAAGTTATCTCAGCTCAACATACAGTCTCAATAATAAAAGAAATTCAGCACTAAAAAATTTCTTCATTTTAACTGTGAGGAACACTTCTTCCCAGTCATGTCAGCTTTGTGAGTACTACTGACTCT
>NW_009731022.1:12721-24018 GCF_000703405.1 Apaloderma vittatum
AGTTTCATCAGGGGGAAAAAAGCTTCCTGAAAACAGAAGCAATAAATACAGTCAATTAAAAGAAGTGGAGGAAGGAGCAGACTCTTTGGCTACCCTTGGATCTCCAAAAGGACATGTAAGATGAGCTTGCAATTTGCTCACTTTGGCAAGCTTCTGAAATTAATTTTTCTTAACTAATATTATATCTTTATATATTCCCTTTAATTTGATTATACTTTTCTGAAAGTCTTCATACTCTGAGGTGATTCAAAACATAATTAATTTTAACGATGGAAACATTAGAGAATATTTTGAGTCAGCATTTCCACTTTCAGCTGAATCACTGAGAGTCCAACTTCCACTCACAAAAATTCATTTACTACTCTTTAACGTTCCGTAAGTGATTTTTTTAATCTCCCTGTCTGTCAGGTGGAGATATGGACAACATCACGAAATGTAATATAGCTGTAGACATTTATTGTATATGTGGTATCTAAAGCTGAATTAAGAATGCCTTTGGGAAGAGAATGTAAAAATACCAGCTTTAAAAAACACACTTTATTTTTTGCAGTGCAGAACAATTGAAGCTTTTCAAGTGGTTTTCAGAAGAGACAGCTGAAGGTCTGTCACATGAGATTAACTCTAAAAAGGACTAAGTTCTCATATAAAGGAAAAGTGCATGCAAAGGGCAGTAATATACCAAGCAGGCTAGGTTAACTACACAAAGCCTGGATCTCAGTCATTCCAGCAGGCAATGCTATTCATACAAAAGATCTTAATTCCCCCCCGCCCTTTTTCCCTCCTTCAAGGACACTTGCAGTAGCCCACACTCCATTACAGGCCAGTGCTTGCTCAGCAGTTATTTATGACAGCATTCCACAGGCCAGCCAGGAGGAAAGATCAGCTATTCCCATCTACGCTGTTCTGATCCGTAGGTAAAGTGCAACGCCCGGACAGACCATTCGACAGAAAAACAAAACTATAAAACCACCCTATTACATGTTTTGCTCTCTTTTTTAAGCAAAATGGCTATAGTCATAGCACTGTTACTTATATATGACGAAAAAAAGAAAAACCGGGAAATGGATCAAAGTCTGTTAACCGTAGTACTGATGTTAGCAGCTTTGCTCTGTCACCTCAAAGCAAATCTCTGCAGTCAGCAAAGGCCACAAAACCTTCAGACTTCAGTCAAGACTGACACCCAGTGGCTGTACGCTTTAACTGAGGTTTGGCTGGGGTTTTTTGGTCTATCAAGCTGAGATTCCACAGTGAGATTCTACTCCAGACCTTCATTCTTCTCTTCTGAAAACCACTTGAAAAGCTTCAGTTATTGTATAGCATACATAATGTAAAAATAAATCGGCTGAAAAATTACACTATATATAAACTTGTTTCCTTAAGAGCCTTTAGTAAGTCAGATACTTTGTAGCATTATGCACACACGTTTAACAAATTTAGAACAGTAAAGGCTTTTAAAAAATGAAAGAATCTAGTCTCATCTCTCTAATTATTATGGTTAATAGATAATAATACTAGAAGGAGAGGAGAAAGATGCTTTGATACTGAAAGCACTGGTAGGTTAAATACTTCAGAAATGAACATTTATTTGCTGTATTTCCACATAATCCTTTTCACAAGGATTACAAACTATAAGCGTGGTGTTAGATTCAAGTATTAGTGATTAATTACTGACTGACTGCACTTGATGAAGTATTAATATACAGGGCCCAGCCACTGAACTTCAATTTAACACCAAAGGGAGTAATTTTTGTGGGAGTAGAATACATAACATATACAGAGTGATCATTATAAATGAATAAAAAGGAGTTTATTTTCTATTTCTCTTGATGCTTTTGAAATAAATGCAGCAATACCATAATGGATTGGGGGAGCATCATCCCTCATAGATTCAGAGAGTATCATTAAATCTGAGAGACACACAAGTTGTACTTGGTTTTGAGATACTCTAAAATAAAAAGGCTTACTTTATTCTCCATCAAAGACACCAGCTGTTAAGATTTTGTCCATGCACGGTGCTTTGACAGGCATTTCTACATAGACCTAAGGTTTCAGCTTATCAAAAGACAGTAGAGTTCTGTGATAGCAGCAATGTGTGCCACCTTTATATGCCCCATCTTTGGTCAATGCTTAGCAACACGACCCTTCAATATGGTAAACAAAATACGACAGAATGTTGCAAATGTCACTAGGCTATCACGGTAAGTGGTTATTATTTCACTAACACTATCAGCAGCTTAGCAAATGCACTCAAGCCCTAAGGCAGCACATACCAGACTAACAGAACAAGGTTCTCCAATAAAAGGTGGGAGAGTAGCATTAGTCCACCAAAGTCATGTTTGATCTGGTAAAACACAACTTCACTGGATTAGTGATAGTTTAGCTGTTTTACCAGCTAAGCCATATGAGAATAATTTCCTTGAAAGGCACTATGTTTTCCATCATAACCAGTGAGAAAATCAATACCTTGAAAAGCCTGAAACAAAAGCCTCCAAATTTGGAGTCTGAGCTACAATTAGTCTGCCTCAGACAGTATATCCGCTTCCAGAATAGTCATAATAACTTGAAATTATTTGTAATCCTATTTGGAGGAGATGACGCAAATGAAATCCTCTCTCAAAATAATTTCAGATGGTATATGAATGCTGCACGTGATGCTGATTATGAAGTCTCGGTTGCTTGATCTGAAGCATTTCTGCTTCCCATTTGAATAGTAGAAAGTACAGAAGAAAGCAGCAGCACAAACAAGCTATCAGGAGAATTTTCTTTATAGCACAAGGCACACCATAGTATTCTGAATCTGTAGAATTAGAGTACATAATTGGCAGTGCAGAATCCAGAAGAGCTATTTCCAGATACCCAGTTCAGCAATAGTACTGGACAGTACCCTGGTAGCACCTATGCATTCAAATGATATCTGCAGGCAGGTCGGTCAGATCACCTGCTGAAATACAAACCACTTTTAAATGAGTCCTTCAGAGTACCAGTATTTTTTTGTCAGAATTTTCTTTTCTATTGTTCCTTAAAAGGCACGCAAATTTATAAAGAAAATTAGCAATCACAGAAGCCTGGAGTCTACAATTTAGTGTCCATATCATCTATACCTGATGCAGAATGTTACATTCACTTTTACTGTATGTAAACTGAGTTAGAAGCTTACTACTAATACCAGTAAAGATGTAAACATCCGACTTGTGTAGCAGCTGTTCTTTTCTGCATTGGGTCCATGTCTGTATCCAGCAGTAGCTGATCATCTACAGGAGAGATGAGTCAGAAGTGCATATACCTGAAAAAGTGCAAGGACGTGTAACTGATCTCAGTAAATCAAAGTTTTCTCAAAGGCATTCCTTTTGTCCTCTCTGTTCTTGGAGTAATGTGCACAGCTGAAAATTTACCATTGTCCCACATTAATTTCATGATTACCTGTAAAGATAACCCCAATAATTTTGAAAAAGTAACGCACCTGAGTTTTACTATGATGCAAGGCCATTATTCTGACTACAGCTGACAATAATATGGTTCATGTGGCAATAAGAGTATCTAAAGTCATGCTAACCTTTAGACTTGAGGGTATCTTGTATTTTTAATAAGGAAAAATAAGGTGTAGGTGAAACTTCTTGAAGTTGTGCTTGCGTGTTACTGAATAATAGAATCATTAAGGTTGGAAAAGACCTCTAAGATCATGAAGTCCAACCATCAACCCAACACTGCTGCGACCACTAAACCACGTCCAAAAGTCTACACATCTTTTTGAACATCTCCAGGGATGGCAACTCCACCACTTCCCTGGGCAGCCTGTTCTAGTGCCTCACCGTTCCTTTCAGTAACGAAATTTTTCCTAATATCCAATCTAAATCTCCCCTAGCACAACTTGAGCCCATTTCCTCTCATCCTATCACTTGTTACTTAGAAGAAGAGACCAACATCCATCTCACTACAACCTCCTTTTGGGTAGTTGTAGGGAGCAATAAGGTCTCCCCTGAAACTCCTCCAGGCTCAAAAACCACAGTTCCCTCAGCTGCTCCTCCAGACTTGTTCTGGAGTCTCTTCACCAGCTTTGGTGCCCTTCTCTGTACGTGCTCCAGCACCTCAACATCTTTCTTGCAGTGAGGGGCCCAAAACTGAGCACAGGATTCAAGGTGTAGCCTCACTAGTGCCTAGTACAGGGGGACAATCACTGCCCTGGTCCTGCTGGCCTCATTATTCCTGATCCAGGCCAGGATACTGTTGGCCTTCTTGGCCACCTGGGCACACTGCTGGCTCATGTCCAGCCAGCTGCCCACCAGCACTCCCAGGTCCTTTTCTGCCGGGCAGCTCTTCAGCCACTCCTCCCCAAGCCTTTAACGCTGCTGGGGCCTGTTTTGACCCAAGTGCATGACCTGGCATTTGGCCTTAATCACAGAATCATAGAATTGTCATATCATCTAGTTCCAACCCCCCTGCCATGGGCAGGGGCATCCCCCAGTAGGCCTTGTTTCCCAGAGCCTCAGCCAGCCCGGCCTTAAAAACTCCCAGGGATGGGCCTTCCACCACCTCTCTGGGCAACATGTACCAGGGTCTCCCCACCCTCATGGTGAAGAACTTCTTCCTAACGTCCAACCTAAACCAAGCCATCTCTAGCTTCAATCCATTCCCTCTAGTCCTGTCACTACCCGACATCCTAAAAAGCCCCTCACCAGCTTTCTTGTAGGTCCCCTTGAGATACTGAAAGGCCACAATAAGGTCTCCTGGGAGCCTTTTTTTCTCCAGACTGAATAACCTCATGCAATTAACCTTGGCCCATTGATCCAACCTCTCCAGATCATTTGACTTCAGTACTTGTAAAGCCATGCCATCCCATTTTAAATTTCACTTGAACTAATATTTATATTGTTTTTGTATTATTAAAGAAAGAGAATACCTAAGTTCGTTGTAAGGAAGCGCCTTACCAATTTTTACTCTTCTCTAGCATATGGAGCTAACAAGCGCACAACTAGCTCAACACATTTCTTTGAATTGAAGAGCTTCAGCATGGATAGCCACAAACATAACCACCATAAATTAAAACATTTCTTACTGAAACAGAAACATTGTTGACACAAACCCCACCATCATTACAAGATTAGTTTTCACAGCAATTCTCAGAGACAGAAAAAGAGGTCTGCTTTTTAATAAAGCCTATTCTTACCTAAAGAAAAGCCCTATTATACTAGTACTGAATGTGTCACACCATTTTTGTTAACACTGGAGCATTTAAAAGTGCCGCTTCCTCCCTTGAGCTTCACGCTGCAAACTGTATTCCTTCACTCCTGCAGAGGATTTTATGGCTATATCAGGTGCTTAAGGAATCAAATAAGCAATTCTGCAGGAGGAACCAAGTCGCTGCTGCAGAAAGCCACTAGGCATTTCGTCCCTCATGCTATTACTGTGTCCACTCCGGAGAGAACATTCCCCTCAGGTTAAACGGACTTCTGCCTACCAAATTCAGGAGACCTTTACAGTAGCTGCTGAGAAAAGCCAAGCAGCTTGCCCTCAGAAAAGGACTTGTGTATGCAGAGGTGCTGCAGTAGTTTCAGTTCTATCTACCAGCTTAGCAGCAACAGGCAAACAGACCTAGTCTTCACATGTTTTCATCATTTCCTGGCAGAGCTTACTGGCAGGCATGGCACTGCTTCAGCCACCAGGGAGCCACTCCCTGGCCAGGCTGTGCATGGCCACCGCTGGCCCACCAGTCCAGTCATCTAGGGCAAGTCTTAAACTCAGTTCCATCTCCTCACTTTTCCTGAGAGCTCTAATGCAATTTAGCTTTCATCGAGTTTGATTTTACCCCCATGCATCTTCACCCACGTTCTTAAGCACCCGCTATAACACTTCTACTACTTAATACAGTTCTCTAAGTTAGATACAACACCAAGTACCAATCTTAATGACATTTTTAAGGCTAAACAGCAAGATTCAGATGATTTGATGCTCCAAATGTTTAAGAATAGACAGGACTAAATACAACTGACAGCAGTAGGCAGTATCTGTGCAATACCATTCAATAATTATTGCATTTCAGATGCCTACACATTCCTGCCAAAGTGTAAATGATGGTGCCAGCTCTGCCAGGAGCAGCGATGGCCAGCTGCATCCCAAAGGCAGGAGCACAGGGGTTCCTCAACAGGACTGTGGAGTAGGGCCTCCCAGCTGGTGTCCGTTCCACTGCCCCCAGCCTGCCCAGCTCCCATGCTAGGGACAGCCCCCACCCAGGGGGAATCAGGCACATCTGTGGGGTCTAACCGGGGTAGGACATCAGCCCCAGGTCAGCATGCCCATGCAGGGCTGTGACAGAGCCCAAAACCAACATCTGACGGCACCACTAAGGCCAGGAGCAACAGCCTCAGGCCGAGCCGAAACAGAGCCCCCGGAACCATGAGCAGGGCTGTGGGTGGAGTTATCAGGTGAGGCTGGTCAGGCTTATTAGTGCATGAAGGGCTCTGAGAGCTAGTTTACTATCCTAATTACTGCTACAAGCTCAGAATCTAATGCATGCTTTCATAAACACTTTAAAAAATCTGTAGGACAAAAGATGCAAATTCTGACATTTATGCAAATTTAGAGTTACACTGACAAAAATGGTTGTAAGATAAATGCCTTTTTTTAACACTAGAACTAATCACATGCCAAAAAGACAAAATCTCTTACCAATATTAAAAAGAATAAAGCTTCAGAACTGTATGGAAACTGACTTTTTCTGCCACATGTCTATCATTTTCGTTTGCAAAATACTGTGTACTACATACAGCAACATGCTTTAACTTGCTAAATACATTTCCAGCAGAGTCATTCCTTCTCCAGTTATCAGACAATATCTTCTCTAAATGTGCTAGCTGAGATAAAAGCATTTGCTTTTGACTGCAACTCCATCAAAGTATATAAGCTTCTGCTCCTGAAGAATGTTATTACTGTATTTAAAAAGGAATAGTGTAGAAGAGTTTTGTATTGCTAATTATAGTTACTATGCTATTGAAAATCAGGCAGATGGAAGAAAATAGTTATGTAAAGTATACTTCATAACAAGAGGTATCTGAGATGCAACAGCAAATTTCAAATAGTAACTTGTCTCAGTACATTTTCATTGGTACCAATGTAACAAATCAAATCTCTAAGATTTGGTTTAGTTTTCATTTAAAGAGTATTCTTGATTTAACGTTCAATATCATGAAATGTTAAGTCAAATATTTAGTATGTTAAAAACGTATCCATACACTTTTATTTATATGCTTTCATTCCCTTGTTAGGCTCAATGCTATGAAAACTTTTGAAAATAACTGTTATGCATGTATAGATGTATTTACATACTTAGGTTATAAGTATCAAAGTATCTCTTAGTGAGGGAAACTGAAAATGGAAGGAGAATTATTAAAATAAAAGTACAAATAAGCAAATATATAGGGGGTTGGACTAGATGACCTTTAAAGGTCCCTTCCAACCCAAAACATTCTATGATTCTATGAAATGTCTTCAAACAAAACAAAAGCTAATGTACTGATACTGCACACAGACAGATTATGAGTCTTACCAACAAAATGCTCTGAATGAGCCTTTGGCTGTACTGTATAGAGAGAAAATGAGAAAGTACTGAAGACAGCCTCCTTCCCTCTATGCCTTGGTACTTACGTTTTCTCACTACGCCTCCTGAAAAATGTTGCAGAAAAGCAATATTAAAAAAGGAGGAAATAGAGAGACAGCTTCATATCAGCCGCAAAAGATAAGGCCATCTTTACCAGTCCAGTCCCAAAGCACCATTAAAATTTGTTGTGAGCTGCCCAAAGCGTAACTCTTTGCCATCAGAGACCTTACTTACAGCATTTTCCATGACAGTGAGTTTAGATGAAAACACAATAAAGCTGATTAGCTTTGATCAGCTCTTTCAGACTACATACTCAAGATTTGTACCGAAAAGCAAAGATAAAACCCTGGCCTCACTGGAATAAATACTTCTACCTTCACATACACCAAGATTTCATTACAGGTTTTTGTAAAGCTGTGCCATTAAGACATAGAACAATCGGGTTTTGTCACTGAGCATTAATTTTTTTTTTTAACTGTAACCATAACAGTTAGCAAATAGAAGTCAAATTTTCAAGGCTTCCCATACTCCACTGACTATTCAGCCCAAATCCTGGGCTGTCAAATCCACTAGAACACATTTTGCAGTCAAAAGGTAAAATATAGGTTTCTGTTATCCTTTTTCAGATACAATCTTCAGTGAAGTTAAGTTTTGATTTTTAAAATTTTCTTGTTAATTACCCTGCGTATTTGAACTTTTGAACTGTTTTTCCTAAAGTTCAGACAACATACAACTCACAGGACTGCGAACCACATTCTTTCTAACATTGCTCTTTAGTATTAGAATTCAAAATCCTTCAAGATATGTGCTTTCATTATTTTACGGATTCAAATCGGGTAGATCTTTCTTCTGGGCACTTTGGTCATGTACTGACATGTATAGTATAATGAAAGAAGTACTACTGAAATACCATTAAAACATGATGCAGTCAGGTTAAATGGTCAAGACTATCTCGAGGCCATGAAACACTAGAAGATTGTGTGAAATGTGTGGGTTTTTAACAGTTCAGAGCAGACAAGATATGTACACTATTCACAATGAGGAGCTGAAAAAATGTTAAGCTCTTTGGGCCAAAAAAAATACCGTTAGAGCAGAGGAAAATTGGAAGTGTTTTCTGTCTGCTTCATGCTGTTCCCAAAAACTAGCCTCACTGCTGGTTGAGTACTCCTTTAGCACATACAAATACTCAGATGGTATCTTGCCAGCTATGCTGGTTTGTGATTACTCCATCTCCAGTCCTCTCACAGGTAGGTTGAACAGCTGAAGAATGACTAATCAGGGCTCTGTCACATTCCAGTCACACGATATCATGCTAGAAGACATCAGTTAATCCATCTCAACAGGAAATACTCAAGGTTTCTGAATAATGTACTGCATTTTGCAAAACAATGGACAAAGTGATCACAGTCACCTGTAAGAGAGGTACCCACAGGCCGAGGGGAGGAACAGAGACCACCAGGAAAGAAGTTTGGATCAGTCAGACTTGCTGCTACTTCTGCCCACTGGGAAGTGATAGCGAGGACTGTTGATGACATGAGGTCATGCCACACCACAGCAAGAGGCCCTGCTGCTTCATTCAATGTACCTTCAAAGTGGCCTTGCTGCCTCATGTCGCTCTGAAGCTGTCACCACCTATGCAGCAGTACTGGCAGCCACAAAGGGCGTAATACCACTGTGGTTTCCCTTCTTAACAATGCTTAAACACACTCATTTGCAGAAGGAGTGTATCTTTCTTCACAATATCTCTCCTTGTGTTCTGAAATGATAAAGAATTTACTTTGATTATTGCCTACTTAGAGGTAGTTTTAAATAGCTCTCGCATACCCCTTTATTCTTTGAAAAATCTTAGGCCTCATTTCTCGGATTGAGATCAGACAGCTAAGAACTCTTGCATTTCAAACAGTGATGGAAAAAATCCGAAGATCTGGATATGCAACAATATTTGTAACCTCAACTTCAGATGGTGCAATTGTAACATAGCCTTTATATTCATTTCAGTCTTTGATGTGTGCAAAGATTACCAACCTTAAACCGTTTACTGTCATGATAGAAGCATATGTGACCTGCAGGTAGCTGGGCCCAACTTATTCAACTAAGTATGCAAGTCTGTAATGTCATCTCCCTGAGACGTGGAAGATACTTAAATATGTTTAAATAGTAGGTGAATAGTAATGTAATTAATTGTGTGCTGAAGCATCTCATGTCTAGATTCCTTAAGATAAAATATGAAACTTCATTCCTTTGCAAAAAAAAAAATATTCTAGCCTGAATGTTCCTATTCACAGTTTTTAAGACATTCTATTTTAAAAAAACATACAATCTAACGCACTGTTAAATAAGCACTTGCTAGGGTCTGTAGTAAATGAGGCAAGAAAAATTGGTGTTTATTTTTAAAAGTTCTCTCAGATGCATCGGTGCATACATATTTTACATTGGTATCACTTAGGTTTTGATAAATTGCCACTGTAAGAATAGCTGAGGTACTGAAAACATCACAACTTCAGAAGACTGCAAGTCTAGAAGTGTACTGCATGGTATGTCACATACCTGGAATTCTGGATAGACTAATACCATGCATCCCATGCAAACAAGTATAAAAATGTCAAGGCCCCACTAAGCTTTTGAAGTTGCACCTGGGGAAAAGAAAAACTAAGAAATAAAAAGAAAAATTTGTCTTGAGGATAAACATCATTCATTATAAAAGGAGATATCCTGAAGACAAGACTTGCTACTAAACATACAGGCAGAATAGTAAATTAAGAAAGTATTTGCCACCTATGTTTTAAGGCACAAATTAGCAGTGAAAATGAAAGAATTGACAATGTTTTGCTTATGAGAAGCGCACAATGTTAAATCCGCGGGTTTTGCCGCGAATTTCCTGCTTTTTCCGCAAACTCCACTGATTTTCTGCGCGAATGCACTGTTCTTCCACCAGGATTCGCCGGTTTTGCCGCGAAATGGGCAGCTTTTACCGCGAAATTCCCGGTTTTCCCGTGAGTTCCACTAGTTTTCTGCGTGAAACGTGCTGCTCGCCGCCGGGATTCGCCAGTTTTGCCGCCAAATGCGCGGCTTGGGCGGCGAAATTCCCGCTTTTGCCGCGAGCTGTGCTGATTTTCCTTTAAGTTTTCGGTAAAGTTTCCTTTAAGTTTTTGGTAAAGCTTTTCCTTAAGTTTTTGGTAAAGTTTTCAATAAAGTTTATTCTTAAGTTTTTGGTAAAGTTAATTCTTAAGTTTTCTGTAAAGTTTTTTCTTAATTTTTTGGTAAAAATTTTTCTTGAGTTTTCAGTAAAATTGTCAGTAAAGTATTTTATTAAGTTTTCAATAAAATTTTTTCTTAAGATTTTTTTTAACTTTTCGGTAAAGTTTTTCCCTAAATTTTCGGTAAAGTTCTTTCTTAATTTTTTCCAAAGTTTTTGGTAAAATTTTTTCTTGAGTTTTCTTGAGGTTTTTCTTAAGTATCTTCTTAAGTTAAATTTGCCGCGGCATCCCCGCTTTTGACGCCAGCTCCGCGGATTTTCTGCGCGGAAGGCACGGCTCGCCGCCGGCGCTTGCCGGCTTGGCTGCGAAATGTGCGGCTCCTGCCGCCCGATCCCTGCTTTTGCCGTGAGCTCCGCTGATTTTCTGCGCGGAAGGCGCGGCTTGCCGCTGGCATTCACCGGTTTTACCGCGAAATGCGCGGCTTTTCCCGCGAAATTCCTGCTTTTCCC
>NW_009731023.1:0-21165 GCF_000703405.1 Apaloderma vittatum
AAAAAAGTGTCCTATTCCATTGATTTAGGGAGAGGAAAAATACCTTTTGGTCTGACTATCCTCAGTGTGAGAAATGTAATAGCCAGGATGAACAGAGTGTGAAATACACTGTGCATTGTTCTATTTAAAGTTTTGTTTTCCACTGTCACCAAAGACTTGAATGCCTTGGGTCATTATTCAAAGTATTATTTTTATTGGTTCTGTGTGGGGTACAGAAAAAAAACCAGTTGAAATGGACAGAATCAAAAAAGAGGAATGCACGAGAACTGTTATTTTTTATAAGAGAATCTGAGAATCGAAGGAAGCTTTTCCTGAGAACGACAACGAGAGAAAGAGGCACTAGTTTGAATCTTTTCAACGGAATAGATAACAGAGCTCCCTTGAAGTCTTTCTGGAAATATCTTTGCATTGAAAGGAAAAGTGAGGAGACTTGGTTTGCAGTCTGCGACTCCGACGTGTGACACACCCACCCGCCACCAAAACGAGGTCGAGAGAGATGAATTAAATTTGGCATGGCAATAAGCTCACACTCTCGGTCAACACCTTGAAACAATGAGTAGTCTTGCGGACTCCTCTTGCAACAAGTCTGAGAAATGATTTCACTAGTTTACACTTCACCCTATTCCAAGGTAACCAGATTCCTATGGATTGTCATAATCATAGAATGACAGAATCATAGAATGGCCTAAGCTGGAAGGGACCTTAGAGATCATTTTAATCCAGCCTCCCTGTTGCCAGGGACGCCACCTCTCAACTAGATCAGGCAACACAAGGGGACAAAAGGGGATCATAATCATAAAGTGAGCTCAGCACTAAAGTACTCTGCCACATTTTATTCTACTGTGGCTGTGCTTGGTGCTACAATTTGGGAGTGTATTTTTGGTTATACAAATGATTAGTGGCAGACAATGAGCACACAGTTGAGAACCAAAGAGTAGAAATTAGAAGAGTTAATGTGTCGAGCACTACTTAGGACTACCTTTAGTATATATTCTTGCTGAGATGTCTTCAACGAAATGACTTCTCTCCAGAAACATAACTCAGACTACAATCGACTGAAGCTCAAAATATCTCCACGCACTTATTCAGTCATCCCTAGTTGAAACCTCTGGGTTTCCCTTGGATTTACGTCACAAACAATGAGTTCCTGTCACTAGATATTTGGGATTCGACTTAAATGTCAGCTGAAGATGTGAGAAGTTGTCTGCTGCTGCAACTCCTCTAGGTTTATTAATTTCAAAACCTGTACACTGGCTCAAGGTTAGTCCTTGTTAGAGAGAAAATAGCAATCATACTTAACTAGCTCAACATACTCAGCATGTTGCTTTGAAATAACATTCCCTGGAATTCATAGACATTTCCCAAACCAACAGATCATTCAGAAATAGATTTCTGTAAGGAAATAATACTGTCAAAATAGAAATATAAAGGTGTATGTTGCTCATCGAGAACATGGATGCTTACCAAATTCCAGTGCAGTGCCAATCGCACACAAAAATTTGCTTGATGTGAAAAAACAATAGTTCAGGATATATCATTTTCTTTGTGATAAAAGAAAGAAAAAAATAATTGGAAAGATGCTAGCATTCCCTTACTTTCTAGTTTATGCGGGTTTTTTGTGTCTCCTGGGGTTTTTTTTAAATTATGGAAATGATGTGGAGAAAAGTGAGAGTAAAGTAACTTTGTAGACGGCAATAGAGATGAAAAAGTTTTTTAACACAAACACATCCCCAGTTAATGGAAAATTACTGCAGGCAGTACATTTGTTAGTATTTTGTCATTGCTAAGTTACATGAGACTTGCCCACCGATTTCATTTATTGAGGGGACTTTGGTCCTCCCTCATTGTAAGGATATAGAAGAGAACTTTCAACGTGCATTCAACTTACAAAGTCAAAATACATTATGTAAACTTTGTATTATCATTAACTTAGATGCTTAGTATAGAGTTTAGAAATACCAATCCGTCTTCAGTGCTCAGACCAGCATTATTTGAGGTGACATTAGTTACTCATGACTTGTAATCTTCAATATCATTTACCCCTTTCTAGACACTGCAAGATTTCATATCAAGTACAGCAGAAACTGATTCCAAACTGGTTAATGCAAATGAAAAGCACGTGCTATGATTGCCACGTAGTTTCTTACCACATTCATCTGATAATCACGACAAAGATCATCTTTTTATATGCCTTTTGAAGGTGAATTAGGAAAGTAACCATTCCTATATCTAAATCTTCAATATCATAGTTTGGACTCAAAGACACGAAGGAACTTGCTTTGAGAAGATGCTACTTTGCTGAAGTCTGACGTCTTTCATCCAAATGATCCTTATCCTGCTCAGAATTAATAAATCTATGAAAGGCAACTCCTATCTCTTTAATAATAATTTCCTTGCGATATACTCTTCATAACAAGAAGAAATTACATACAGCATAGCAGATGAAAGTGAAAGTCTGCAGATTAGATTTACAGTATATTATAATTCCCTTTCTGTGTGTCAGCATACTCTTTATTGAAGAGGTTTCCATCATTTCCATTGTGCTGATACAGTAGATTTTTTTTCCTGATAAACGGAAAACTTCTAGGGAACTATAGGCAATGTCACGTCTCTACTCCTGAAGGATACAAACCTCTACTTACTGTTTAAAACAACTCAGTTAAAAAAAAATAAATTACTCAACCACGTTAATTCATTTATCTCTTTTCATGTGGATCCCAACTGGAACTATAACAGTTACACATTACAGCATAATTGCAAGAGACTTGTGATTTCCCAAAGCAGTTATGCTAGGGTGTGGGTTGTTCTCTATGATTTCCAAAGGGCATGAAGAGAAGGATGGGTTACAGCTGGGAGAAAAGCAGAGGTACCTGATCAAGTTTCCAGTGGAACTCGGCGGGACGGAAGGTGTCAGCCTGATCGAAGTCTTTGCGCAGCAGGAACACTAATCGGCAGTTGTGGATGTACAGGGCGTAGTGATGTCGGTTCATCTCTGAAAGGAGGGGCCAATAAGGTCAGTGATCTGAACTGTCATCAGCACGTTTGTTTAGTGATTGTGTCTGAAAGCAATATACACCTAAAGGGAAAGAAAAGAAACCCCAAAGAACTGACTCTTCAATACCGTGCATCATGATGCTTCTCGGGGAAGCCACACATGGTAAGCATCTTCCCAAATTTTGCTGTATTAGTTTTGTTTATAGAAGTGTTATGTCCAAACTAATAAACAAAATCCAAATCAATATTCAATCTAACTGGTTTCAATGAAGAATTAGACCTGTTCTTCCCAATCTAAATTACAAAAGAATTAAACGTAATTTTAATTAGTTTGTCAACCAACTCCTATAAAATCTACGGATGTGTTCAAAGAGATTAGCCAAGAAGAGAACCACTGACTGAAACTCAGGCAGATGTCAGTCCCCTCAATAAGCTGCCATGTCAGCAATGCTTAGCATGGCACCATCTGAGCTTAGTAACTCATTTTTTCAGACTGAATTAAATGAACACTCTCCTGAGTTTGCCACAGCCATTGCCTAACAGTTTTTCAATACACAGACTCACCTGTCTTGTCAGAATTGCAGAGAATAGTCTCTTTCTCAGCTCTTAATCCTGGACTAGGTCCATGTTTCATCCACAGGCTGATGGTGAACTGATCAGTTAAATTCTTCGGGACTATTCCATCCGGGATTTTGGCTCCTTGCTTTCCATCAAATTTAAAAATCATGTCATTGTTATCCATGAGCAGCCCAGCTGTCCAGTTAGTTGTTGCACTGGGAGACGGCAGCAGGTCAATGGCACCTGAGGAAGCTCCTGCAAATGATATATAATGAATTACATGATCAGAGACTAATAAAAAAAGCTGTGAAGATTAATTTAATATAGGCCAGGGTTCTGGTTCACATGCTTCAGATTATTTTTACAACCCAAATGGTCCTTCCTTACAGAAGGAACAGAAATTGCTTGCACCATGGTGTATATATATCAAAGGAAATAGGTTCTTAAATGGGCACATGCTTATATTAGGTAAATTACGGGCTCAAAGAAGAAGCTTCATCCCTCACTCAATCAATCTACTCTGGCCATAAAAATCTGGAAAGTTCTACTTTTTCCACTAGAATGAATCTGTGGGAAAAATTCCAAAACGGAAGTCTCTCACATTGCTTGTCAAACTCTGATTCAGCAAGATGTTCAAGTAAACTACCTTATTTTCCCAACTTAGAGTCAGGCTTGGTTAAGAGTGTTTGGGTAATCAGTACCAACTTCATCAGGTTCTACTTTATCTGCTCAGATTTTTATGGAGATTTATTGGTTACTTTGAAAACTCATCCCGTTAGTGTGTGTTAATCCTGCCCTGGGAATAACTATTGGATTATGTGCTTAGTAGATTTAGCTGGAAGAAATCATACTGTTTCGATCCTAATAAATCCAACCAGCACCTCAGGCTGCTCAGAGAAGTACACATGGACACTGCCTAGGGAACTGGACCAGACTCTTGGCCTAGGAAGCGAACCACCCGAATGAAACCAAGCGCAAACTATTACTTTTCCATCAGAGCAACAACTTTCCATGAGCTTCCTGCAAAACTACACAACCCAGGGTAACGGAGAGAGAGCAGGATCGTCCCTCTTTGCTGGAACATGGCCTTCAATCACATACCCAGTGTTTCCATATTTCAGTTTCCTGTCTGCCATTAGTGCAAATTAGCAATCCCACTATTTGCTACTTTCTCTATGTTTAGAGGAAAAGAAGACAGCACCAAAGTCATGTTTCCCCCATATTCCAGGCTCCTCATCCAATTATTTTTTTTAAGTGAGATTTATTGTCTGTATGTTTTTGCAGTCCAAATTGTGTCTTTGTACATTCTTTATTTTTTTATTATTGTCGGATGACAAGGTGAAAAAATGCTTACTGAAATGCTTTGAGGCAAAACACTAATAACTCCTTGACTTCAAAATGACTCAAGCATAATTTAATCATTTAAACTGCCCACCTTGACTGTCAAAGTGAGTACAAATCACTGGGTTGTTGAAAAGCAGACTTAAACAATCAGTTATAGGAAAAGTGAATTTCAATGCACTGTCCTTAGCATCTGAATTCTCTAGATTTCCAACAGACGAATAAAGAAACAAGCACAGGATTTATAAACTGGGTCCTTAATTACAGAGAGACAATCTTGTATTTTATATGACACAGACGAATGTTTATCTGTGATCGCTCAGTTTTGTACTTTCTGCAGTTGCACAGTACTTCACTGGTAGAAAAAAATTCAGGGTTTTCTTCCTTTTTCAAATAATTTATTCATCCAACCATTAGATACAATAAGGTCATTTCTGGAAGAAAACTCATTTCCAGAAATAATTTAACCTGCTTTCATAAGAGTTCTCTCTACATTAAGGATGGTAATAAATATTAAATACCAAAGCCGGTTGAAATATAATTCTGATGTAAAGTTCATTGTCATTTACAACCTTTTTATCAAAGTCCTATTACAAGTTTCTACCCTACCTGTTCTTCTCTATGAAGATACGGAAACCTCGGACCAAAAGGAAGAGAATATTCATCCAGCAGTGAGAATTTTTCCCCCCATTTACATATACTTTTTACATTCTATCTATTTTCTCAAGTGCTTTATATTCTGTTCCTTCACAGATGAAAACTGGAAGTTCAACAGTAATGGCACCTGCTCACAGGCTGCCTGCGACTGCCACGGTGGCACTGGCAGACCTGCTGAAGTGGTTTTGATCCTTCTGCTTTGCACCAGCTTAGGGCTACACACGGCACAGACAACGAATTAAGAGTGGACTAGTGTTGGAAACAGCGAGTTTACTCGGAAGAAGAAGACTGGAAATTCTCTTTGCTACTGCCTAAGTGTCAGCAGGTGAGGTAGTGGAGCCACACGCTGCAAACTGAACTCCTTCAACTCTGCACAACATTCCTCAGCTAAGGAACTGTACACGAGCAGAAGGTGCCCACTTTCAGCCCTACAGTAAAAATGGTAATATTGTCACACAGAGCTGCCTTTAGTGTTTTATACCAATGTAATCATTTAGGAGGTCAGATCTTGTACGTAGTGATCTGCCCTGAACGACTGTGCCATTTGCAGTTCTGGTCTCTAACAGGCACAAAGCAACGTTCTTTTTGTTGCCGATACAACTTCTTAGAGGAGGTAAAAGTACTTGACTTCAGCTATAACATATTTATTTTTATTCAAATGCTAGTACAGGCCGTGCTCAACCTCAGCTCTGATGTCATTAACATGCTCAAGATGCACACTGTTGGCAGATGGGCTTTCTCTTGCTTTTCTAGGATCTCAGTCACTTGGGTTAAGGTACAGGACTAAAATGACTCGTTCCTTTAATCTTACCTAAGCCATTTTCTGTTTGAAAATACTCAGATGTTAGGAGAGTGCTACTACTCCCCCTCAGTTTCACCTCACTTTGCCAATCTGCACAGGTAATTTGTAATCGTGACTGCAAACTGTTGTGTTGTTTTTTTTTTTCCTGGGAATTAGCTCTCCATTGTTAATAATTTAGTAACACTGGTTGAAAATTTTCAATTATTTGTAATTGTGACTGCAAACTGTTGTGGTTTTTTTTTTTTCCTGGGAATTAGCTCTCCATTGTTAATAATTTAGTAACACTGGTTGAAAATTTTCAATTACAAAATTATTTCTTAAAGGTTAGCGTATTGATCTTAGTGTATGTTAGACACTGTTGTGTGGTTGTCAAAGAAAATGGGAGTCCTACGCCATGGCACCCCAAACCAAAATCCATGCATCTAAATGGGAAAAAAAAATTGCACATTTGCCACTGTAGCTCAGACAGGAGTCAGGTAACGTGATATTTTGGAGAAAATGAGAATCATTGTTCTACACCACGAGGGCATCAGATGAAGACTCTAAGAAGACAGTATTTTGAAGGATAAGCAGAGACAGCAGACCTCAAATGCTAAAATATAAATGACTTATAAATGACAAGGAAAGAGAAAAAAATTGTGAAGGGAAGGAGGGCAGGAGAGAAAAAAAATGAAGCAGGGTAAAGGTATGAAAAAAAGTGAAGACAAGTGACCGAGAATGGAGCACCAGTCAAATATCACCACTCTCTCAGTTTTCATTGCTACAATCCAAAATGAACCAGCTGAACTAAATCCACGTACTGCACGTTTACAGGCCACCAGGAACCAGTGCTTTATCTGGAAAAATAGTAGTAGTGGTATATCAACTGAAAGCCATATCCATACCACATAACTTCTGCAGGGATTTTTCTGAGTACGTCTCACGATCGCAGCCCTTTCCGATGTAATTGGTCTGTAATTCAATGGTGGTGTGAATGGAGGAAACCGGTCCATCACAAGTTTCTAAACGAATGCTGGGAAACAAAGGTAAGCTGCCAGAACCAGGCTTGTATTCAATCCGTTTGTTCCAGTCTGGAAAAATAAAAAACAACGGTAAAAAGATCCAAGAGTGATTAAAAAAGGGGAGGGAGTTGCACAATTTTAAATGCCATATTGTTCTCAAAGGTCATTAAGGCAAATATAAGAGGTTTTGAACTTGGCGTCAATAAGTTACTGTGCTAAAAACCGCCCATATTTTGCCCCTCTTTGTAAAAGTGTGTCAGGCTCAGTGAAGCAATACCGCTGCTGCTAGAGTCACACAAGCACGGGGTCCATGCACGCCCTGACGAGAAGTGCTAACTGGTGTCAGTCTGGATCTCCAGTGTCCGTGCCCCTGTGACGGGCTACACGCTGGCTCCATGGGGGGCTGCTGCACTGGATTTGGTCCGATTTCATAGTTTTGTGATACAGAACAAATACCTCCAGGGACCAGGCTATATGCATCCGCCTCACTGGAGCGTGACCAAAAGCTAATACAACACATCTGCAGTGCCACTTCTCGTCTTCGACTGTCTCACTAATTCCGTGAAGTATTAATGACAGAAAGTTACAGCTGAAAGGACAACTCATGCTTCCAGCCAGATCTCGGCAATCTGGGCCTTTGCTTACGCAGATGTCTCAGAGCCCACAACACTGAAGCAATCACCTGCCTCAGGCAGCCACCTGGACGTGCCACACGTATCACTTTGCTTCTCAACTGGAGCATTTAATTTTAAAATCCAATTAATTATCGTGTTTGTAACCTGCTTCAGAGAAAACCCAAATAAACAGCATTAATTAAAAACGTGTGCTTCAGTGTCTTTACAGTTCGCATTTTCAAAGAATCACAGAATTTTTTAGGTTAGAAGGGACTGTAAAGATCATCTAGTTCCAAGCCACATTAATGTCACATTAACACAGAGATGCAAAGAGCTGTTGTGAAGTCAAAACACTATTCAACTCTGCTGCCTAATATGTGCTTTGGTACATCTGCAAAATTTGCCAGAAGAAAATACTCACACATACACAGCTGAAGTTTCTCTGACCTTTTTAGTCCTACGTAAACGAGGATGCCATAAATGGAAAAATTCTAGGTCCTGGCAGTCAATGAAATCTCTTAATGAAAATGGACAGAAATAGTCTTTCTAAATACCGGTGGAAGGCAAAGTAATTATATATATATATATACACACACATATATTTTCATTTAGTAAGTGAAGTAATTTATTGTTTTTGAACAGACCTTATTTTTAGGAAGCTAGAAATAAGGTGTTATCTCCTACCATCTTAAACTGGATTAAAAATTTACAAGAAAATCTGAAAGTCCATGAAAACACTCTGAAATGTAAAGAAATCATTAGTCTCGGGTCCAGACAGATACGATGCTGACAGCCACCAGTTTGCATTTCAAAATTTTCATATTTTCTTCATGACTTTTAATCCAAATTGTAATCATGCAGTATTTCGTTCTGAAGAGGAAGCTGAGACTTCATGGAACATCCTGAAAGTACGTTTAGTGTCTATTTTTACTAAAATCCTTAGGACTTGTACACCACTGACTAAAAGACAACTATGACTACTTTATTGCCTTTGCACACATCAGCTGAGTTTCTATTTCAGTAGTAATTTTCAGGTAATAATATCCAGCCCATTCATTCCATAATAAGTTAGATTTGATCTGCAGTATTGCATAATTTGTCTGCAATTGTCAACTTAAACAGTTCCCTTAGAATTTGAAGTATCATATAAGGTACATCATTACAATAAAGGATTTCTGTTCCCTAGCCATTCCAGAAACTCAAGATTAATATTTTTCCAGTCCAAGAAGAGAATCAAATTCTTTCAGATACTTAATGTGAAAATGAAATAATTTGCTGTTTTGTATCCAAGCTAGTAATACGTGAATTATTGATCTTTATAGTCTCTTAGTCACTAGTTAAAACATTATATTCCACTCCCCAAAGGGAAAAATAGACTCTCATGTGTATCTGAAATATTTCTGTCTCAGTAGCTTTCAGGTTTCAGCCACATTTTCATTTCTCAGCTACATCAAATTAACTGGCACTCATGCAAAATATTCATTAGTGTATGTGAGATGGGACTGAATTATTAACTGTAACATATCTGCAACCGCACACTCACTTCCACTTACATGAAGAACATCTTATAAAACCCACGCTCTATAAAAAATGCCACTGCTCACCAGGAAGAATAACGGCAGACCTCTGTTTCTGCCACGTGAATTGCAAGAGGCGCTTCATTTCACAGCGTTACCTTTCAACGCGGCAGAAATGGCAATTTGTACCCAGAGATCGTAAACCCCGCGTGTTCTAAATCACTCGGCTCTAAACTCTAAACCACCAACTAGACTTGAGCTCATGTCTTTTTACCTTGGTCCTCTGCAGCGTCATAAGCCAACCCTCATCCTAAATCCCTCTGGCACTTCTTGCACTGACCTAGGACAGATTTAGGAGGTGCACCAGGGGATCCCTCCCCGTGCAGACGGCGATCCCCAGCAGGCACGAGGCAGTACTGGAGGATGATACAATCCTGTGCTAGCAGGACAATCCTCAAAGGCAGAAAGAGCTCTGATACATATCAGCTACCTTATTTTTTATGGTACTTGCCCCCAGGGCATTTCAGCCTCCCGGAGGTGTTGAAGCTGAGGCCAGCACCCTCTATCTCACCACCAGTAAAGTCCGTGACGCTGGAAAGTGCACAGAGTTAGAACAAGTGACGAGAAGTGGGAAGAGCTTACTGTGAGGAAAACCCAAGCCTTTCACTTCATTTCAAATGTGGTGAAGATTTTTTTTTCTCCTCCTCCCAGAATAACATTGTTATTTGGATACATTAAAAAGATCAGCGCTTTCCCCTCGGGAATGTGATGGCACTTTTTGGATTTATCTAGAACTGACTCAAAGGGAAGAGCCTTACGCAACCTGAGACTACAAAAGCCTCTGAATTTCAGATATTTAAAAACTCTATCTTAAAATGTGACTCATGCCTGGGTTATGCAAACAGTCAAAAGATACCTAACCCTGACTGAAATGGCAGGTTGCACTGGATTAGCTAAACTCAACCAGCATGGACCCATAAAGGTAACCACTGGATGCCCGGAGGGGAAGACTAATCCCACGGGAAAGTTTGGAATAAAACTAGCCCTGTTAAGCCTTGCAGAAGACTGCCTTTGTTTGGATTTTTTAATTCAACAGGCTTTTGCTTGCTGCTTGTGGTTTAAAGCTCTTCCAGGCAACAGAAGCCAGCCTCAGACGGCGTATGGCTACAACCTAATGACACGGAGTGCAAACATCACAGTGCCAAGTCTGTGGTTCTGATCCCACCAATTATAAAACATCTAAGCAAACTTGGATCTTGATCTCCTAGATGCGTAAATTATTTCAAGATCACAATGGATCAAACTCCACTGACAGTTTGAGCCTTTAAAAGTAAATCCCAATGCACTAAATAAATTTCCCTTATAACAGAAGACTGCCAGTGATCTCTACCCTTAACAGTTTTGTATGTCTCTTTTTCCTTGTGATTCATGTATTACGTTTCAATTTGCTTCTAACGCTTGATGACAACAAGAATGATTTAATAGGATTTTTTCTTGAAGGAGTACGGCGCGTGTACAGAGGAGGTACACCCGGACTCATGAGTCTGTAGGTGTGTGGCCATGAACTTTAATTCCACACCATGACATTAAAAATGATGGCGAGGTAGTTAAAGATGACTGCAACACAGCTCCTACTGTGCCAGTGAAATGCAAATCTTCTCTCATGTTGGACTGAAGATGTGCATCTTGGCAGCTAAATGTATGATAAAATTTACGTAGTGCTATTAGTGTGTCTCCACATAACAGCTGGAACATAAGGCAGTCGGAGCAATGCAATTGGTAGATCCTCTGTATTCTCTACAGCATCTTCGCATCTGTCCTGTCTATGCAGGCTGGATACTTGGCCGAAGGTTATTCTGCTTATTTTTCTTCTTTTTGTCTTTTTTTTAAATTTATACACTTTACAGCTTTGCTAAAGTATTTTTTAAACACTTTCTATTTCTTCTAAAAATGGAAACGATCTAGAATAAATAAAAACATCCTTATGCGTAAAGCATTTCAAACAAGATTAGAAATGTCTCTGTAGTTTTGCCAAAAGTACACTTGTTTTCATAGTTTACGAAACCCGGTATCTTAAAAGCAGCAGCCAGGCAGCTCTAGATGCTGTACAACGGTACTTGCAAAAGCAGTGCACTGTTCTTCCAAAACTACAATTTTCTTTTTAACACCATGAATTTACTGGAAAGCGCACATATTGCCAGAGTATCATATGCTGCAGCAATCTCAATAAACACCTGCTGTCCAGTTAGGCATTCTCCACATGCGAAAGATCAATGGCCATATGACATTTCCAAAATGTAGACACTTCAGTACTTGAATTTCTGCTTTGAACTAAAGATAAAGGATTTTTTAGCAAAACAGACACAGGGTAATAGTTCCTGTGCATTTTCTTTCAGGCGCTATTCTCTCTATATTTAAGGACTTCTAAATTGTGCCAATCCAAAAAAAATCAAAACAAGTCAATCAAATAAAACATTTCAAAGGATTTTAATTGCCCATTTGGAAAAGCCCCGAAACTTCAAGACACACAATGCAATCACCTTTATCTGACTTGCTTCTGTGTCTTGACTAACCCTCCTCAAAATATCTGGAAAAGGAAAATTTTTACTTACAAAAAAAAAGGGAAATCTCAGCATTTCAACAGACCTCTCACGGAAACTCTGAATAGAAACTCTTTCAAGAAACTCTGAACGCTGTTTCTTGATGTAGATGACAAGTGAGCAAAACTGAGTTAACATTTTTATTTTAATTTTAAGAATATCATTAATGTTAAAATGGATCATCTGTTATGCCTTGTCAGCTACTTCTTAAAATAACCAGGTCTGTTCAGGTTGTCTGAGAAGTCCCCCATTCCTGAAACTGATTGTTTTACAAAGGAGTGAGTTTGGGAGGATCCTCCCTGGTTACCAAAGCAGCTAGGAAGGATCAGCGGAATGCTACTTCCAGGGTCCATCAATCTCCCTGTGTGCTGCCCAGAATAAAACAGTCTGAACACAATTTGCTAAGTTTTAAAGGGTCAAGGAGTCACCACTGACAGAAAAAAAAAAAGATTTTTCTCTTGGCAACCGAGTAAAAAGCTTAACAAGTTGCCGCGACTCCTGCCACTGTTAGCAGACATGTACTGGGCTGGGGAATTTTGGTAGAAATTATGCCAAAAGTGAAACAAGATTTAAGTATCAGCCAGTACCGTGCTTCAGGTACCATAAATACCACACATAGATACCACTTAGGCTATTTTTTACTGAATTCTATTTCCCTCTATTTTTAAATTAACATATGTACGTAATATATGTATGTACATACACATATAAATTAATACATATATACATATGCATGTATACACAAAATATGAATGTTTTTACCCAACGCTACCAAATAATCCTTAAAGTTCTGTTCATTTTTTCAAGGGAGAAAAGATCATTTTTCATCCAGCACCACCAGCCACATAAAAAACCCACCCCAAACGCTAATAAAAGTTCCTTGGTTGACAGCTAATCTACAAGCTAGTAACATATGAATGACAGGGCTGCTAAATCTGATGCTGCATATGTATTTAAGCATGTTAAATAGGATGAGTGGTTTGTTAAGGAAGGTCTGCCCCAGTTAAAGCCTCTCCATAGCAAAGAGAAGACTCAAGCTAACTCCAAAGCCCTGCTAAGGCCCCATGGTTTGCCAAGAGATCTGAATGCGGGTCTCATAAGCATAAACAAACACCCATAGCCACCCTTCCTGCTTGCAGCGTGCTGGGAGTTTAAACAACAGCAATAAAAAAGAGACAGAAACTGGGATTATTGCAGCACGGTCGTAAAGTCTGCTGTTGCAGGAGGTAGGGTCCTGTGATGGAACAGCTCTTGAGCCTGAAACAGTGACACTGAATACTCCACTGAGCCTTAATGGTGCCCAATTACACAAAACCAACACATCAGAGTCTAAAAATCAGGAAATAACAGCGTAGGTTAAACTATTTGCTGTGACATGCCATTTGAACAATGACGGACATTTCCTGCAGAAAACTGGGTGTCAGAGCTCCAAGCGTGCTCATAAGCCTCACCCAGAGCCTACCTGAGCCAGGAGCTCTACTTAAGCTGATCCCCACCACCTCAGTCCCATCTCTGGGTCTGCCCTGCTCGTCTCAGGTGAGGCATTGGCCCTTGGTGACAAAGGCTCTGCAGCTCAGGGAGCTCCTGGCTTTTGCCTTCCCTTAGGCAGCAGCCCTGCTCTTGCTGCTCACTGATACCCAGTTAAACGTCGTGAGAGACTTGTAATGTTTTCAGGAAGGTAAAGCACCACCAATGACATAATTACGGGAAAATACAGCTTCCCAGGGAACAAGGGCTGCAACTAGTGTTTGGATCCTGGTATTCCAAGGGATTTCTCTACTGGGGAGAGTGCAAAGAGCTTCTCAAATTCCAAAAGAAAGACTCTGAAACGCTACCTGGACTAGTTACTGAATGGAGGATGTCAAAGTTTCTGCAAATGCCTGCAACTTTTAAGCCCATGGTGCAAGAACATTTCTAACATGCAGAGGAAAGAAAATCACAGGGATATATCCTGTAGTGCTTTAACTTTTGAGCAGAGGAAGCAATAATGGAACTACCAGCTGTCAGGTACACCTCAGGGGTAAGAAATTTCTCATGATATGATAAATGAAATGGTAATTGCCCCAGCGAAGCTCATGGACATCTTGCAGTGAAAATTTAAAAAAGGAAAGCCTTTTTTTTAATGTAGTTGTAAATGCAGAAGGAGTGAACTTCCACACAGGTATATGGAAATAAGAATCTATTTCAAATAGTTCTAAAACAAATGGTTTCTTGCACCAGTTAAGATGGAAAAGACAGGCTTTGGCATTTCAGTTGAAACTTATAAACAGAACTGCCTGAAGAGAGGCCAGTAAGGAGTTACTCTGAAAATGCAAAGTTCACAGTACACAGGGAAGCAACTAGAATCTGCCTTGGGTTTGTTATTTGGTATTTCCATTAACGGAAAAAACAGGGCTGTGTTAATTCCTTCTGCCAGTGACAAAACTAGAAGGCAATAGAGGAAGTGGATATCCCAAGCACAGAATAAGACGACCTTGAGAACCGATGTTACAGAAATATTGTTTTGTAGGAATGATATGAGATGTCAGCTCATGCTCAGGAGCTTCAGCAAACCGGTGAGCCATCACTGAAAAACGACACCTAGAAAAAGAGCTGATTCCATTAATCAGAAACAGCATGTCCATGAGCCACCAGTCTGATACAGCCGGGCAAAAGAAAAGTAGTCTTGGAATATAGAAAAGCCCCGTGATTCTAGTAAAAGGCTACAGTAAAAAAGAAACGTGAAAACACCTTATCTGGAGTGTTCAGGAAAGATGTATTTAGCTGTAATGTGTACAGTGGTAGTCATGGTAGTCAAACGAGGAAAAATAATGCTGATACAAGCACATAAATGAGTATGAATTTACGTAAACTTGGGAGCTCAAAAATCAGAAATGGAAAATGATTTTCAAATGTCTGAAATGGGTATCGTGCTACAATGGTGCCATTCAAGTTAACAGCTGAATGTAAGCATTTCATTACCATTACCTCCTTTTAAGGGTGCATGGCTAATGCACGCACAGCAGCTCCAAGACTAGACTGGCATAAAGGCTCCCTGCTTTGCAATAAATCTCAGTTTTAAAAATCTGGGTAAATAACTTCTAGCTAAGACAACACAAGCATTTTAAGCTGCTAGATATGTGCACAAGAAGAGTAGAAATTGATTTATATTTATTGCAGAAAATACTTGGGCCATTACACTGTTCCTGAAGACTAGGAATATTATTTTCATAAGCAAGGTTTCTATACTTGACCACCCTCCTCCAAATACCCAATTGCTTTAGTAATCATATTGCTCCTTGTTAAAAGCGCTGGCAGCTCAAAAGCCAATACAGTTTTAGTTTTCCTCCATAATTGGATTTTACTGGAAAGCCCACACGAATACCATTCTAAAAATCACTCAAGCATCTACTGCAAATAGCATCTATGAAGTATGTTGACTCAGAAGTGATCTAAGATCACTCTGCTACTAAAATAGAAGGTCTTGCCCTTCTCTGAACAAAAGAAAGATTATATTCCAGCAGGAAAAGAGAGCTGATCTGACCTGCACATGGCCTCTGAATGACTATTCAACATTAAAGAGGTGGTAAGAACGTGCCTTTTGGTGGTGGCAAAGCCCTCGGTCACCCAAGTGAGCCTTACACGTCTTAAAAAAGAAGCAACATGCAATAGCTTTGATACTTTAACTACTCCTATTAATTTTTCTTATAGGCTCTTAGGTAAATAAAGAGAAGCTTTTATTTCAAATCTAAATTTAAGCAAACAGTAAGTGAGAAGTCACTGAATTTTTAAGGAACAGATTTTTAAGATGATTTTTTAAGGAACTTCCACTTTTATATTTTTACGTCAGGTAACTAGATTAAACATGTATGTGGGTTCTCAGGACTTCAAGAGAAGTGTAGGAAATATTTTCAAATTAGTAAAACACTTGAGGCTGGATGTCCTGAAATCCTCTTTTCTACTCAGAATCCCAATTTTTGCTTAAAATAGAGATTAGTGAGCATTGCTTATGCAACGGCCATAATAAATTTGACAGAAAAAGTCCTCGTTTGTCAAAGACAATGTGACTTTTAATTTTTGGGCTGTTGTCTTTGCTCTATACTTATCCCCCAAGAAACACATTCAAGCTTCCCCGTTTATTTCAGAAGAGGCAGAGTCCTCCAACACTTTATTGGGGTATCCAGCTGATGGGCTTAAAGGAACTTTTTAACGTTATTCCTTAATAACCCCTTCCTTCTGAAATCAATTGCATTTTAGAGAACAACCTGACTTTTGGCTTAATTGTCAATAGCTGAGCAGATCTCTGGCTGTCTCAAAACAGCCAGTTTCGTGGACATCATTCAGTTTTTGAGGCTAAATCCCTTATTTTCTCCCCAGGTAGAGAGCTTGGTACAGGAATATTGTATTCAACCTTCTGTTATCTTGCACTTCTCAGCACATTGTTTTATATTTTATTTCCATATGTTAATCCACTAGTGGGGACAGTACCTCCTTCTGTTTTATGAAGACTGTTCCTAAAAGTAGCAGAAACGAGAAGACAATATTGTGGTACTACAGATGAGCTACAGAAAACACGGTGTAGATGACAAGGGTTTGGCTCGCTCTTATTTCACTTCATGTTTTCTAATGAAAATACTATATGGATATTTAGCACTGTGCTGCCAGGAGCCTGTTTACCCTGCTCTGAATAAGGCAGAAGGAACTTTACAGAAATCAATATTTGTGACTTTAAACAAACTGCAGGGAAAAGAACCCCTCTGGAAGCCCGGGAGGAATGGAGAGACCCCCAGGGAATGGGCTGAGGATAACAGAGGGTTTTGTAGTATGGAAACCCACGAATTATGTCTAAAAAACACTTAAAACAAAAACTTCCACTGCGTATCTTCCTACTACGGTTCCAAAATACCACAATCTAGCTTTTCTTTACGAAGTAGTCTCTTTACTTACCTCGCAGCAAGTGACCACTCCAGCAGTTGAAAATCATGGAAATTAGCACACAGATAGCTTGAAGAGAATTTTTAGCATAGCTATATAATTCAGTTGCCAAAGCTCACTAATGAGACTTTCCAATTAAATTAACCAATTAGGAATTAATTCAGCTCATCGATTTACATTTTTAGCTTGCTTAGGATACTAATAGCACTTGAGAGCGGTCTGCTTGGAATGGTTTGATGTCAGTTTGGGTCAAGTTTGTTTCTAAAATAGAGCCCTAATAGAGTGGAGGCTTGTTGTTCGCTGAAAATGCCTGCGTGGGCACGCTTGCTGATGTATGTTAATGTCTGCCTTCAAAGAGCAGGCAAGTAGCCCCTCGATTTAACGAAGACTTACACGCTGTTAGCCCAAGGGAATATTGTTTAAAGGACAGCAGCTTGGGTTCTTGAGTCTCACTTGCTCTGCTGTGCGCGTCAGTCACGTGCACTCAGCCTCCAGAACCAGGAGTCATTTTGCACGTTGTTTTACGTAACCCTGTTCTTCCCTGCGCCACCCCTGCACACGAGAGGTTATGTGAAGGGCACGTGCATTGAAATTTACTGCACAGAAATTGTTAACACTGAATTTACATTAGACTACTGCGATTTCTACTCACAACAGCCACACAAAGAACTGCACGATATTTCAGACAGCTAAAGCCAGTTACTTTTAAGACTAAACTAACTGCAAATGCTATACGTCGAAATTCCAAGTATTTAGTTCTTCAAGCTAACACTGAAGAATAAGAGAAAAATCATCTATTGTATTTTTGGCAACTTCTGTATTATAACCAAAGGGTCAGAATATTCATCTTTTCTGTCAAGCAAAACATGGCTGTGCCTCTCTCAGTCATCTGATCTTTTCAAATATATCATTACTTCAAAGAAGATGGAGCACACCTGCTGGCTGCCTCTGTGTGGTGAGGTCACAGAGTAACAGACACAGGGAGGGAAGAACAGTATAAATATCCTCCATTCCTAGTCTCCAGATTTCCTCCTTAAGTACTGGAATCAGCAAGTTCAGCTTTATTTGTTTTTCTCCCCAGCAATAGTTAATTTTTAAAGATACTGGGTCAAAGTGAAAAACAACATCACCTATGTAAATGTCTTCATGTTTAAAAATAAGTAGGCATAAAACAATCTCATTAAGAGAAATGTGGAAATTTCTGTGCTTTTATATATTATATAGAAAAATATATAAATGCATAATATAAAATATATATTATATAATTTCACTAACTATTGTATTGCAGCTCATTGTCAAATTATAATGAACGACTTAGCAACTAACAATGAAAATCATATCTACCCAATTGTTTACCTAAAGACCGTACACCCTGAGTACGCAAACATTATCCACTTGCATTTGGTGCCATCTGACCTGGAGACAGGCCAGCGAAGCGAAGCAGTCACTCCAGAGATGGAAAGGTACAATTTCACATGGACGGCACAGAATATGCCAGAGCAGAACATATTGAGCTATTTCCTATTTTCCCCTTGCCTATGATAAAGACCCATCATAAAGTTTCAGCAGATCAAAAGGGAGAGGGAGCAATTGTGCCAAATCGCCACAGAAATAAAAAACACCCGAATTCAAGCACAATGAACGCTCTCAGAGCGTATCCTTTCCGACCCGAGGTGCTTTAGTCAAGCTGCTTTAAAATTTCTTACGTATTGCATTCCTTTTTGTAAGAGCTGGTGCTTCATATAGGCTGTTTCTATTTTCTCACCAAAAAACTTAAAATAAGAAGCTGGCAGCCTCTGACATTAAATACCTAGTCCTAACCAAGCCGCCAGCCCCACACAGCTCTCACTTCCAGAAGAGCAGGAAATAAATTCTGCATGCATAAAATAACAACACATGAGTTCCAACATTTCATTAAAAAATTAAATACCTTGCAGAAACTTCATATCATCTGAGACGAACAAAGCATAAAACAATCTAAAACAAAGCTGATTTGAGGTTGTTTCTAATACTTTTCTGGGCTACCCCATGTCTAAACTCACCTGGTGGGATCAGCAATGACCATCTGTCATATAACTGATGCTTGAACTATGAAATAAGTATGGCAATATTGGACAATATAAACACACCATTAATAAGGCTCTTTTTTTAAAAAAAAATACAATAAAGAAAATACCTAAATGGAAACAACATGGACATTTTAAAAAAAATCAACAATTGTACCCCTTTTTATACAGATTTCAGCCTAATTTGAGAGTATTTAATTTGAAGTGAGTCCATAAAATCGAAACATTTCCACAGTGTAAACAGAGCATTTTTATTAAAAAAAAAATTAGAATATTCTGTCTTGTTTTTCAAAACTCCACAATTAATTGTATAAACCCAATATGCTCCAAGTGAGAGCTGTAAAAATGGATTCAGGGTACTGCACACATTTCATTACAAGGTGCTCTACACCAAGGCTTCTCATTTCACAAAGAAAATCAAATCTCAGTCTACAAATTTACTCTCACGTACAACAGCCACAGTGCTTTTTTCCTTCTCAATCGTTCTCTTTAAAATCTACAGTTACGAAGGTCACGTTAGTTCTGAATGGCACCTGCATAATGTGGTTATATCCAGTTGGTTTGTCCCTGATCCAGCCCTCATTTTCATCCTAATTCTTTGCACTTTGCAGCACGTCTATCTTTCTAGGAAACTGCCAGCTGGATTTTTCTCCATTTTAGAGCAGACTGTAGATCCCTGCAATCTCTTCAGGAAATTCATCCCTGCTGAAACATCTCAACACGAAGACAGTAACCAGGATTAACAAACACCTTTCCCTCCCCCTGCCGGTTGAGCGTGCCTTGAGCCACGCACGCGTGCACACGAAAGCCAATTCCACACCTGGAACAAGATAATCTGAACAACTCTGGCACACATGGGAAAACTACCTTGTCATGGTGGCTTCAAAAGTTTTATTTAAAGGAGTAGTAGGAGAAAGGCGAACCAGAAGTGCTTTTTTAATGCTGCAGTCTGGTCAGACCGAATTATAAAACAGCTTATTAGAACAGTATAGTTTATCAGAATCGAAATTTGTCTTTTTTTTTTTTTTTTTAAATCTGTTCTTTGTTCTGACTAGAGGAGAAACATGGCAAATGCAACCAAGTATAGGATTATTATCCACTTTAACAGGCTTGGAATGAAGTAAGCATAAGAAAGAGCAATCCTATTTCCCTTACTGCAAGGTGGAGGGAAAACACCAAAGTAAAGGGATTTAAACTGAAAAATAGAATATTTAAACTATTAAACCTTACCTTGCCAGCCTGGTTTGCACACTGGTTTGACATTAACTCGTACTAACACATCTTCTGTTGCACGTTTTTGTCCACAGTCAAAAGCTGTTACCATTATCTCATACTGGTGCTGTTTATCATAGTTCAGTTTCTCAGTGTTTCGGATGTTACCTATAGATTCAACATAAAACAAGTTTCAGAAATCATTTCTTGGCTAAGCATACAAAGACTGTAACATCTGGGTCCTGGGTAATCCAATAGTTTGTGACCAGAACGTTCTCTGAAGCTCGTGGGACATCCAAAGGCCGGACAGTTAGGAGCAATGGGAAGTATTTTTTCGGTGAGTCCAGAGAAGTTCTTCGGCAAATACAAGATGTCTGGGATATAATCTGGGCATGAGAAAGCATATGCTCAACACTTTTTCAGCTATGACTGTAGGACTCATTGGGAGCTAGATCTTGAAACGTGAAGTATGAGTAGGTGCAATGTCATTTTCCACATCTTCTCCAAATACACTGCGTCACCAAGGCAGCTGCATTCCTGAGAACCGCTGCTCAGCGTCCTTCTTTTCTTTCACTAATGCCATTACGCTCTAGGTGAGAGAGACTTTTATCCCTTTAACACTTTTCTCTGGGTTTTTAAAAATCAGAAAAGCCCCAGAATTACCTTCTACATTAGAGTGCTGAGCAGTATTTGATGTGACAGCACAGTGTTATCACCATCCTTCTTTTCTTTCACTAATGCCATTACCCTCTAGGTGAGAGAGATTTTTATCCCTTTAACACATTTCTCTGGGTTTTTAAAATCAAAAAAGCCCCAGAATCACCTTCTACATTAGAGCGCTGAGTAGTATTTGATGTGACAGCACAGTGTTATCACACGGAAAACAAAC
>NW_009731023.1:21225-32030 GCF_000703405.1 Apaloderma vittatum
TACTTGTTTTGGGAACAAAGATATTACACCTTGCACATGGAGGTGGAAAGATCTTTCTCAGAATACTTCCTGCAAGACTGGAAGGTTACCATGCAGAATGTATGTTTCTGTAATTAACAATTTCAGCGTTTTAATTCTGTCCATTTCCACCGAAACGAACTTCTGGCTCAAATTGCAACTTGAGGCTCTTTAATATGTTTCACACTTTTGCTCAGGGCTGTTTGTTACACCAGCTCTTTGAATGTTTGTGGCAGAATTGAAGAAACAAACTCACTCTGGATCAACGCTACCCATAACAACTGCGTTCATGCATGGATCTGCAAAATCCATTTGTTTGGGCTCAATTTGGAACGGGGAGCTCCCAAATCCCCGAGATTAGTCAAATGCAGTGATCCAATTCCCAGAGGTGCTGGGTAAAGCACCTGTTTGTTAGGTGTGCTGGCGCCGTTTGGGGTTTTGAGTGTTGGGTTGTGGGGTTTTTTCATTCAAATGAATGAGAGACCAGCAAAAGCAGAAAAATAATAGTTCTTAAATGAGTCACACTTGTCTTTATTTAAGACAAGTTAAGACTTCTTGCAGGTGTCTATCCGATGCAAAACAGTTTAATCTACCGATTCTACTATCTTGAGTTGCTTGATTAGTATCTGCCTGAGAGGATTTAATGAAAAATTGCTGATGTGTGCTTAATAAATAATTTAATACCTGTTCAGTTGTTTTTTTTTTCCTTTCTGCATTACATTATTTCTTACTTGAATCTTTATATTTCCCTGCTTAGTTCTCCTTGGTATTATTTTAGTCCATGATCAGCAGAGAGAATTCTCAAGAAACCAAAATTGTCTGAATCTGTATTAGCAGACTGCTAGAACTTGTGTGGCAAATTAACTGTCCTCTAAGATTTATAAATCATTACAGAATTTTTGCATTTCACTAAAAATGTCTTCCAAGATTTGTATTCCATTATGATCTTTCAAGATTTGGACTATCAAGGTTCTGAATATTAGGTGTTAATTCTGAAAGGTCATTTGGATGACATGTAGATGTTACTGAATAGTTTATTGATTTCCTAATTATTCTATTTTTGTTACCTCTGACGCTATATGCTTATTTGTTATTTTACAATTTAATCAATATGATTAAAAAGACACAGAAGGGAAGCACTATACATAAAAAATAATTAATGTTTTAGAGATAACGGAATTTCTATTTACATCTCACCCATAAACAAAGAGGTAGTCAATAACATTACAAAAAAATTAATAGGAGAAGTAAGTACTTTTATGCACAGTTCACAGTTAGGCTTTAATTTTTTAAAAATTTTTTTTCAGTCCTTCTGAAAAGCAAATTTTCCCTGAAAATATGCAGTTATAACATATTACAAAAAACTCCCAATACAGATAAGTGACAACAGGTTATAAAAATTCCTGCCTGATAATACACATATTTACACCTCTGACACACACTTCCTGCTTTTGCAGCTGTCTTTCATCTTATTTTGGAGCAGTCACAAGAACAGGGTGAACAAGACTTGGTGAACTCCTTCTTAAATTACATACTTTCTGTGTGTATGAGAAATAGAAAACTCATCGCCTAACTCTCACACGAGATGAGGGCCAGTGTTGTTACAAGTGGCCTCTGACATTAATCTGCTCCTAGGAGTGGCAGCTCAACGTCCCCAGGTGCCAAGAGCCACCAGCAGCTCTATTGCTCCACAAGTTGACTAAAGGATTAGAATTGCTTCTTGTCAAAAAGCTGCACGTTTCAGTGATAATGGAAAGAAACAGCGGCTTAATAAACAAATAACATGCTCACATGCCCAACTACAAATTTTCACTACTTTTCTGACAATGGGAAGTTTGCACAGCTCCTAATACAGATCTCAGTGCTGTAAAGGATGAACCTTGTGAGATCCTGTCCACATCTATTTTCTAAGACATGTAACTTGATAGAACCTGAACTGACTGCATAGGCAAGTCAGTGACTCCTCTCCATAGAATTGTAGAGTATCGGGCTGGAAGGGACCTCAAGGATGTTCTGGTCTAACTTTTCTTGGCAAAAGCTTCATATTGAACAATCTGAACGTGTGTTTGTGAAGTGCTTTCCAGTGGTGGGTAGCAAATACAGTTACCCCCATTTTAAAAAGAGATTAGAGTAGATCAGAGCCTAACACAATACCTGAATTTTCTGATCAATTTAGCATGATCCCCGACAGATGAAGGCAGAAAACGGATAAAAATGTTCTTCTGCTGGCACTACAAGAGATCTGTGTGTTGTGATTTAACAAACCCTTGTTACGTGAAAAAAGCCTACACAATACTGATACAGTAACTCACTTGATGACTGGGATTCTCTGCTAAGACGACTAGACTAAATGGCATGCAAAAGTCTCTTAAAACGTGTTACACCTTCAGTCCCAATTCTTTGCACAGCAAAGCATAAATCTGTCCTTTGCTTTTACACAATTGTATTTTATGACCAAGAGTTCACTACCTTCCAAGTTATGTTTGTCATATACAAGAGTCAATTTTATTATACGGTTTTGTAACACAATGCTATTCACAAACAACCTCAACATGAGAAACTTCTTTCCTGTGCGGGTGCCGGAGCCCTGGCCCAGGCTGCCCAGGGAGGGTGTGGAGTCTCCTGCTCTGGAGACTTTCCAACCCGCCTGGATGCGTTCCTGTGGGGCTGCCCTGGGTGACCCTGCTCTGGCAGGGGGGTTGGACTAGTTGATCCCTAGAAGTCCCTTCCAAACCCCAACATTCTATGACACCAAAGGTCAAAGTTGCCCAATGTAACGGGAAGCTTCATATTACTTACACTTAGGTGTCTAATTTGGGAAGATCTACAAGAACTACACCAGTGCTGGCTGCCCCTCAACTTGAGTCCCTCACAATTTGGTGATGTGAAGCAGACTGTGCACTGCTACAGTCTGGACGGTTCTCTCTTCCTTTCTGTAAATGTTTCCCCATGTGCAATTATAGTTTTCTAAGACAACAGAATGATCTAGGTATAAGAAATAAATTTTGCCTAAAAGGACAATTACCCATCAAAAGTTAAAAACTGAAGGAATAGCACATTCATCCTTTTAAAGGTCTCTGCTTGTGCTTAGTTTAATAGGTTGGTGGCAAGAAAAATCCACCATCCGGGACTGGTAACAGCACGTTTTTCTCACATATTGCCTGCTTTTGGGGCTCTCTGCAATATTTAGATTTGATTCTAGGCATGTAGTTAAATGCTCTTTCTGAGCAATGACATTCTACATTGATGCTACCGAAAAGCAGAGAAAAACACCAGATACAAGAACCTAGATTTGTTTTATGCAATGGGTAAAAAAATATAAACAAAATCCTAACACGGTATTAACAGTCTCAAGCAACTCACGCATCTATTTTAATCATCCTATAGGTAACAAAAATGGCCACAATGCCAAAGAATTTCCATCAGAGAAAGCTTGTATCAGCTGGCATAGAGAGACCTTCTCAGCAGTGAAATGTGTTGGAACTAAGCAATATACATTTCTGTCACAAAATAAAGGAGCGAGCATTTATTCTAACTCACTCTCTAATCCCAGTGGGTTTCAGCAATTATCATTATCTAAAAAAATTGCAAATTAGGCTGCAATTACTGTTGACTGTGGCAGCACTGCGCTCTTTTTGTGAACAAACAGATCAGAAAATATTAATTGAAATCACTGCAAGTATTACAAACTTCTACCAATTATTCACTGCAGGCTTTAAAATAGTGTTTAAATCAATGAGTTTTCTCATTGCCTTTGCTGAAAAGCAGGTCCCAGGCACATGAGGACAAAGATGTAACCACGGATTCCTGACACTTGACATGCTTTTGATCTGACTTTAAAAAACGCCCCGATCACTCACAAGCCGGCTGCACTGTGTGGTAAGAGCTGAAAAGGCACCAGCAATAGGAACGGTTGCTCCGTACCACGCTAAGCTCAGTGTGTTATTTATCCATTATAACTCTTACAAACCTGGTAGGAAATTATGAAACCACCTGTGACTCATGTGAGCAACCAGCAGCCCCACATGGGCAGGTCACCGGGAGCTTCAGAGAACGTGGGAAATCTCACAACTAGAAACAAACCCACGGAGAGGAGAAGCTTCTAGGGAATTGCACGCAAACACCTTCTTCCAAACGCCCGCTTGTAAAAAATCCTTCCTGCAATCGCTCTGGCAACAGATTACTGCGCTAGCTGACCCCATTTACTTAAACACAAACACACTCATTATGGTTATAGCTCCTATACAGTATACTCGCCTCCCAATGTATTATAACAAGACAGCTTTATTCCCTAACGTCATCCCAAATCTATTGGTGCTAAGAGGTTATTATCGTTTGATGCTCAGCTGTGCATTGTGCAAGAACTGCACAAATAAAGTTGAACAATTTTTGAAAAGGCCAGAAGGATTTTATAAAACATCCCGGCATGAAAACGACTGCTTAGAGAAAACAGTAGCCCCGTGCATGCTTTCAGCTTCCAATTTGGCCAAAAATCAGATTTAATTTCCAAAGAGTACTCTCCTCCTACACACAACATGGAATAAATGCTTCTGCTATAGGAAAGATAAATCAGAGCACTGCTGGGCATGCACACAGGGTGCTTGTTCTGGGGAAACAAGTTCTGTGAGCACGGAATATCCATTCTGAATTTGTGCACACGTGGATATCAATAACAAGGACTCCTATCTTCAAAATGATGCCAATAGGGGACTGCTGAAGCACTCCAAAGATGAAGTTACTGTTTTGTACTGTCTGAAGCAAGCACCGAAAGGGAGGGAGGACCCTCCACACATTTTTAATGCAGCCCAGCCACCTCTCCCAAACTCGGTGTCAAGGTCTGTGCTTTTCCCTGGTGACAACTTGACAGGGAAAAGCAGGAAGCTGGCAGACAGGGTTACCAAGGTCAAAAATTGTGGCATATGGAGAACTTAACACGGTTTATTACTTTTCCTATGGTATTATGATACACTAGAAAACCAAGTAAAATCTGAAGCCATAAAAAAAGATACTAGTTCTCCAAAGCGTATTTTTCTCCCATCCTGCATCAATAGGTAGTGACACCATCTTTGGAAATCACTTCTATCTGTCTCAGTGCTTAGAATTGCACCTTCTCCATACTCACCATTTCTATCAATGGCAAAAGGAACATAAGCTGTGACAATTTCATAATTGCAGATCTGGCTGTACTGTGGGGAACAGTCCTCGTCTATGGCTTCTACCTGCAGGATGCTGTCATAGATCTTTCCCTCCGTCACAGCGGCCTTATAGACACTCTCCTTGAAAGCTGGTGAAAACTCATTGACGTCCTTCACCTGGATATGGACCACTGCCCTAAAAGAGATAAAGACAGACGTCAAAGTAAAAAATTAAATGATCATGATGCATCAGTAGCAGTTCATTTTCAAAACGCTTGAAAAGACTGACAAAACATATCTAGAAAGCAATGTAAACATCTGCTAAAGTGAGATGTTACTGAATTTCTATGTTTAATTTGCCCCATTTAATATCTTAACGTGTCACTAGTGAAAATGTAGTGACACAGCTTGCAGGGAGAGGGCTTCACAGTGCCCACTGTTAAAATCACTCTGCCTCTTAAAATGGACCCCAGTAGAAAGTCAATGGTATCATTCCAGCGTAAAATGGGTTATTAGGCAAAAAAAAGGACGAAAAGAATTTGCTGGTTATTTGATATTGCAGGCTTCCTTCTAAATGCGTCTTCTCCCTAAATATTCTGAAAAAGTTCAGCATGCATTACAGAGCTAATTAAATTTTTAATTGTCATGTGTCCTCAGTGAGCAAAAGGATGAATGGTTACTATTAATCATTTATTTAAATGGCTCTCAGCAAAACGAACAATTTGTACAGCGGTTACACATCTACATGCGAGTTAAATTCATCTTTAATGACAAATGGTCTGGAGCTTGGTTTCGTAAATTGAACAGGAAAAAAGGCCCTGTGCCACTTCAGCTGATGTAGGGAACTGGCTCCCCAGGATGAAGTGCCACCTACTAACCTTCCATGCCCCGCTCTTCCAGAGGATTTGAATTCCTCTGAGACTTGCTGTCCAAAAGCTCAGGTCAGAAAGACACCGTGCAAAGTCAATACTGCTCCAGCTTAGATACACGGACATACTGAAAAATATAGGGTGATTTCTCTTTTCTTACCATTTGAAATGAGATGACCAGAGAGGAAAAACTACTTAGAATTTGTAAGTGTCAATTAAAAAGCTAGCTTCCACGTCCTGGATGATCATTTCAGTCAACACTTTTAATGTGAAAACAAGAACGGAAAAATAAACGAAAGCTGAGATACATTTTTCCACTTGAACAGGGATCCTATTAAAAGCTTCAACCAGAACTATTACAGAATGGGTTAAACTGCAGCAGGCAAAAAATAAGAAAGGAAAAATATTTTCTAAAGGGAAAAAGGAATTGGAAGTGGATAGTCTGCTGCAGTAATGGTTCATCTTGGTTTTATCTGCTTTCTACTTGACTACAATATAAGGAGGAGTCCTTCAGTCTGATCTGTACAGTAGAAGAAATGTATGGCAAAGCAAAAAAAAAAAAGAATAAATTATAAATTTCTCCTAATTTTCACCCACTTGTGAGATTTCTTCCAGTTTGTTCCACTTGGTCCTGATCCACAATCGTAAGCCTGGATGATGAACGTATATTCCTTCTGCAGTTCGCAGTCAATAGGACTCTTCGCTCGAAGACGACCTTCTCCAGATGTCTTGTTTAACACAACAGCTTCAAAGGGCATTTCTTGCCCATGAATTTTAAAAGCACAGATTTCACCTGTAAAGAATAGTATAAAACAATCATAACCAGGGAGGTCTAAACCATACATGTTTGAGTCAGACCGGAAAAATTAGCTCTCCTTTGTATTTCACAGGCTGTGATAGATGGCATCAGTTCATAACACGTCCAAAAGAGCCGCCGGCCACGCGGTGGGCGCAGCTCTGGTCCCGTAATTCCCTCTTCCTCCATCATTACTCAGTTTCTCAAATCATCATTCAGCTGTTTCTCAAAGCCCTAGAGACTACTCCCTAGATACAGCACTAACATCAGTGCTGGGCTAAATTATTTTTGATCTAATTAGGAAGACTGTATTTAGTCAAAGAAAATAGCAGAGGAAATTTTAGAGGTGGTCTTTTCTAACTGCTGCCACTCCCTCCTTGAGCCACTGGAGCTGCCAGGTGGTAGCAGACGTTCACGTTCTTGCAGTTTATTTTCCCAACAGTGAAAAAACCTAATGATGCAGAACATGGGCACATTCAAAATATAACTTGCTTTATTTACAGATATCTATCATTTCTGGAACCACAGTAGCTGACGGAACACAAGGGAGCATCCCTTTTGGCCATCTCGGCCACCCACTCACATTCACACACTCAGACAAGGCTCGCTCTGCCCTCAAACTGCCTCCTGATGTAACAGATCCATAGTATTCTCTCGAAGGAATACTATAGATCAAAACAGATGGTATAGTGAGGACTAAAAAAAATTGATTTGGACACAAAAGACAACATAACAAATCTTGTGAGAATGAGTCTGGAAAGGGAAAAAAACCCAATAGTTTCTGGTGATCCTTTTTTTTATCCTTCATTCTGGTGGCAAGGGTACTCATGGTGAATTCGTTTTTAGCCACTCCAGAATCCAACTTCAGAAATGAAATATTTATACAAAGACCAATGCGGCTTAAATATTTTTATGACACATTAAACACATGCTCTTTTGTGAGCAAGTCAGTCTTGGGACATGCATTATAGATTCAAAGCTGTCTCCCACTCACATAATCCTTTTCCATTTATTTCCAATTTACAGTTGCAGCCTTGTGGAAATCTCCTTGCCAATCATATCTGAGTCAACTGCCAAATTCTAAATTAACTCTGAATCTATGACCTCTAATTCAAGTCTGGCTCCTCTCCCTCTCTTTTTGTATTAGAATATATTGTTTATTTTTAGAGAAGAGATTAGACAGTGACTTCATAAAAGTGCTAGTGTTCATAATTCCTGTCATGTGTGAGGAAAAAAGGGAAGAGTGTGTGGGGAAAGTGGGGATTAGGTGCACTTAGGGTATTAATACAGGCTTTTTTTGGATATTCCCTCAACTACCACCACATATGTTTCGCTTTAGTATAATGGGGGCTGGAGCCGAGCTCAGCTATATACATCGACATTAAAGCAAATGAATCCCACACTTAATTGAAATCAATCCTATGAATGTGCTTATGGGATTGGCACACAGTTGGTTTAGTAGTTACGAGGCACTGGGAAAATACATCAAGAATTTGCTTGGGCATTTGCTTGCTCCAGTCCCTGAGTGAAGCGTCACAAAAGGCCGGTCTGCTTTCCCAGGACAGACAAAAGATGGGCTCTTCCACACACTCTCTTCCTTTCATCCTCAATAAGTCCAAATATTTAGGCTAGAGGTGAAGGAATGGATTTCACTCCTATATCCATAGAAGCGGGCTCCATGAGCTGTTGCGTAGGAAACAAAGCACAAGCTAAAGAGAAGGCTGAAGCAGAAGCAGTTCGTTGGGCTTCGACTGTGGGCGCTGATGACCGAGTTTGCATCTCAGCACTATCACACCTTTGAAAACAAATTATCCTCATTTCCCTGCAACTTGAAAATGAAATATTAATCTAAAATCATATTGTGGACTTCGGTTTTATTTTAAATGAATACAAAGCTAGCAGTGTAAATGTGGGAAGCCTGATGGAAAAATACAATTTGTTGTGTTCTGTAACAGTGCCTTCATAGTTTCTTAATAATAAAGTTTTCCTCAGATGCACAATCCGTCATCAGAAATCAGAACTTTGGTGGTTTGTGTTTGTTATTCTATTGATCCACTGTTTGAGTGTAAACAATTCAGCATTTGCAGACTGCCTACTGTTCTTAAAAAAATAAAAACAGCTCAGAGCAGGAAAAAAGTTCTCTCAGCCTTAATCTAAACATTTATTTTTTTCCTCTCTAAATGCAGAGGCCTGATGCAAAGCAATCATAGAAGCACCACACGTTCTAATTAGTTCTCGGCAAATATTTCACAAGTCTCTATATGACGCTCCTATGCTAGATAGTCCAGCTTTATATAAAACTCTAATTCTCTTTTATATCCCCATTTACCAAAGATAAAGTAATGACAGCTGCGTGGATATGGGCAGATATTTAACAACGCACTGCAAAAAAACCCAAACATACACTTCCACATTCTGGCTACAGCAAGCTATTTATATGAAAATAACAGCCTATGTTTTATTAAAACAAGGTAGAATTCTTTTAGAAGGATTCTACATTCCAAAGAAATGTGTTAACACTGTTGAAAAATGAAAATTTATAGTAATCACGACTCTTAACAAGGGGCCCTAATGGCTATATTGGAAATGGAAACGATACCAGAGTTGTAACAGCTGTAACAAAGCAGAAAATTAAAGAAGATCTACTTTTACACTGCGAGACACACATATTTACAGATATCTAGAACTACGACTACTAGGCATTACAAATAGTGTTTTTAAAATATAACGGATACTATTTTTTCCTTATTAAGTGGAGCCACAGGGCTTAAATTAAAGCCAGCTGAGCTAACCCCAGAGCTACACGATCCCAAAGGGAATTGTGCCAAGTTTATATTCTTCACTGGGTTCTTGGGTACATATTTTTATGCAACTCATTTGAGAAAAGGGGTCCATTCTCATAGCCAGGCTCACCATTTAAGTTGCAGAACAACCCCATTCAGGACCCCGGCACTGTCACTTTCCTTCTCCTTTGTAAGGCTGAACGACTCAGAGTGCAAATCGGGACATTGTTTTCCTCCCAAGAGACAACACAGCAAAACATTGAGCTTTGTCCTTCATTTCAGTGGAAGGGCTTTGGGAACGGGCGCATCTAGGATTTAGCGATCAGAGAAATGGTGGTGGCAGTGGGGTGATAAAATAGGGATAAGCTGGTGATACCACATGAAGGTAGAAGCACATCCATGCGATCCTAGAGCAATTGCATCCAGGGTAGAGGGAAAACACCTTTTCTCCCAGGGCCAGGACATACATCCCAAGGGCTTCCAGCTGCTTCCTATGAGATCTTGTGATTGCAGGGCTGAACTGTACTAGGAGTTGCTTCATTTTAACACATGCTTTAATTAAATTCTGGACATTATGTTTTCTCTTCAAATCATTCAGACTAGCACTAGCCATAAGGATCTATTAATTTTAAAGTCTATATTATAAGTCGAGAACTGCGGTAAATATCCATACATTACTACTGCAGGGGTAATAATAATATAATTTCCTCTGTAAAAATTGTAAAATCCTAGAAAAAGCAACTGACAGTTTATCATTTCTGAAATATAACCAACAAATCTTTCCACTGTTCAGAAATTGCTGGAGACAATGTTTCACATTCAGCAATATTTACATATAAGATTTAATGATTATAAGCCTTAATCAACACAATTGTGTTACGAATTACTGCCATTCATATGAAAAACAAAACTCACACTTCTCTCGGTAGTAATAAAAATTCCCAACGTTACTCCTTTAACAATCACACAGAATTATTCACTTGAACTCAATTTCAGAAGTTATTAAAAGAAATTGCATGCTTACTTTGCTTTTCACAGCTACCTTTGCTTTTTCTTCAGCTTTCATTACACCAAGAATACAGAAGATTTGAAGTGAAAAGCTGGGATCTCTGACATTCGATCATTTTCATCAACAGTGAATAAAAGGCAAAGCTTGTATGTGAATCAGCCATCACTAGATGTGGTTTCACTTGGTTGTATGAGG
>NW_009731023.1:32061-52214 GCF_000703405.1 Apaloderma vittatum
GCAGCAGGTCCAGGGGCCGAGTCCTGCCCTCGGGTCACGAAAACCTTCCAAGACGCTAAAGGCTTGGGGAGGAGTCATTGGAAAGCTGCCTGGTGGAAAAGGACCTGGGAGTGCTGCTGGACAGCCCACAGAAGAGGAGCCAGCGGTGTGCCCAGGTGCTCAAGATGGGCAATGACATCCTGATTGTTCCCCTGACACTTGGCACTGGTGAGGCTGCACCTCAAATCTTGTGCTCAGTTTTGGGCCCCTCACTACGAGAATGACGTTGAGGTGCTGGTGCAGGTCCAGAGAAGGACAACAAAGTTGATGAAGGGTCTAGAGCACAAGCCCGATGAGAAGCGGCTGAGGGAACTAGGATTGTTTCATCTAGAAAAAAGGAGGCTGAGGGGAGACCTTATTTCTCTCTACAACCACCTGAAAGAAGGTTGCACTGATGTGAGGTTGGTTTCTTCTCCCAAGTAACAAGTGACAGGACAAGGGGAAATGGCCTCAAATTTTAACAGGGGAGGTTTAGATTGGATATTAGAAAACATTTCTTTACCAAAAGAGTGGTGAGGCATTGGAACAGGCTGCCCAAGGAAGCAGTAGAGTCACCACCACTGGAGATATCTAGAAGATGTGCAGATGAGGTGCTCAGGGACAAGGTTTTTAGTAGGACTTGAAAGGGTTGAGTTGACAGTTTGACTTGATGATCTTAGAGATCTTCTCCAACCTAAATGATTCTATGACTACCTCCAGCCAGAGTTCCCTGCACGTTCTCTGCTCTTCCTTGGCCTTACGATTGCTTACGAAGTAGAGCTCACACACCTGTGTCCAGGACATGTCTGTGTGTGTGAGTGTACACACACGCATTTGTTCCTGCCACTAACTCCCTAAACCATTTGATAACTTCAATTACATTCTAAAAAGACAAGTTGCTTCCCACAAGTGCTATGAAATTATGAAGCTGTACAATACACAGACACTATAAAAGTAGCATAGTGGTGACAAAGAGGTCATACCTCACTAGAGTGCAAACCACACACAGGAAGACCTTGTAAAACCTCAACAACGACAAAAGCTTCAGTTCTGTCTTACGCCTTTTTGAAATCAGTGAGTCAATTAAGAAGCTTAAACCTGTAGGAAATCAGGTTTCCTTAGTTCACTGCTGACAAAATTATTCATTTATATTCATATTCTGTTCGGATTTTATTATTCTCTAGCCTTTTACTGTATTTCTATGTGTGTTTTTCTCAGATGTACAAATCAAACATACCTGATCAGAATAAAGGTTGTGCTTTTATGCTTCCCGAGGAAAGCACCATGCCCCTGAAAATCCCTGAAATGCCTAAGAAACAAAGTTGCATGATCACACTCAAATCCACTCACTCCTTAGAAGAGACAAATACTGTTCAGGAGAGAGACATCCTGAGTATCAATCTGAAGAACAGAGACAGGAACACCATGATCAAGGCATCGCTATGAGCTCTGAAGACTTGCATATAAATGATAGCAACACTGCTTTTTCCTTATGTGTGTCCTTCAAGAACTCGATTCAGCTACATGGATCCATCATGTCAAAACAGAGGTGTTTTACAACCATCAGTAATGAGCCTTCTTCATATACTACGTGGCACAACTAGGCTTCCAAGAATTTTATAACACGTATAAATTTCCTTGTGGATATGACCTTCCTCTTGCTATAACTAAGGGGTTTAAAACCGCTCTCGTCAATGAAATTGAAGTGCTCTTAAGACTGAATCAAATTCTCATCTCTAACCCTTTACACGTGCTCTCTCTCCATACAGACGGACATCCAAACAAAGGCACGGTGCTCTCTGAACACCAATCGTCAAAGATCTCTGTTGGCAACTGGATGGAAATCTGTCAATGAGCAAGGCGCTTAGGGCTGCCCATCAGCTCCACGGCTCTTCTCTCAGAAGCACAGCACGGACCCACCACACACGAGTGATGTTGGGTTTTTCATTGTTTAGGGGTTGCTGGTTGTGTTTGGTTTTTGGTTTTTTTTTTCTTTTTAATCTCACACTCCAGTATAACAACTGTACACAGGTTTCTCTGCTGGAATTCCAAAACTACCGCCTGCTGTGCAGAGCTGCTGACCTTCCGAGGGTCTCCGTGCCACTGCTCCTTTGACAAGTTTGTCTATCCTAAGTTGTAGTTACTGTTTAAATAATTACAGAATATGGAAGGTTACGTTTTGAGGGAGGAAATGGTAGTTGTTAGGGAAAAGGAGGCAAAATAATAATTAGAGATGTAAAATATTTTTAAGGATAGAAAACAATAAGTAACGCAATAACTACTGTATATGCTTTTCCAGCTCATTGAAGTCAATGCTATTAAACTCATACTGAAATACTAAAATCCAGGAAGCAATACTGAAATCATAAACAGAGGGAGGTGTTCATACCTCAATAAAATACAAAAATTATTATTTCCTCATATCTAATTTTATGGGCAACAAGCTCTGCAAAGCAGGAGCATAAATTCACTGCTACCCTTCCAATTCTGTGGATCTGAAATTGGAAAATGGAGGAAACTGCGCTTGCACTTCAAGTGATTCATTGTTGCCATAAGCTTACACCAAATGAACCAGACTTCATTCTTCTGCTGAAGAGGGACCAACTGCTCAGGATAAAAAGATAGTTTTGTGGGCAGCAGACAAGGCAGCTGCCATATGAAAACTTCTTCCTGGTTCCACAATTAGTTTCCCAAGGGAAATCATTTCGGTCATGAAGGCAGTCAGCCTCAAAGCACCTGAAAAATCTACTCTACAATTTTGTTTAAACAAGCTTGTTGAAAAAGTGTAATTTTTATGGATGTGCTCTGATTATAGCGAGATAAATGACCACGTTGCTCCGTTGGAAATTAGACCACCATTGCTTAAGATGGATAATGTTTTGCATGTGGATTTGCAAAAGGGATCTTTGCGCTCCAGCTTAAATGACAGAGAACTGATACGTTTGTTTGAAGACTGCAATAACCACTGAAGTGGACCAGAAAAACATGTAACAAGGAGATAAAGCTTTGTGCACATAAAGATGCACTTAATTAGCTAATGATTACACAGTTCTTGAACACCCTTCATTCTGAAAGCATGAGAATATGAAATATTGCCATTCATTCCTCCCATCAAGCACATACCAAATTAACAAGTCTATTGTAGATAACCTCAAACACTTCTTACTATTTTCTTCTTTCTGAAATCTGCAAGATTCAAGAGAGAAAGCAAGCTAGAAGGTATGACTTTAAGAATGATTATAACCAATATACGGACCTCCAATCCCATCTGCAACAATGGAAAACTCTTGTTAACCTCACGTTTCGTGTTTGCGAGGATCCTGTGGATTCAGCAGCGCACCTGGGTATCACACACACTCTCAAGACAGAGGAACAGCTGTCCAATTTAGTTAGAATGCTGTAAGGCACAGCACAGTCTCTTTAACAGCTACCTGATTGTTACTGAGAAAGATTGGCCTTGCCATTTCTTAGAACACCACATTATAATGAACTATTTGAAAAATAATCCTGCAACTGCACAGTTAAACCTGAAAAGAAGAAAAAAAAAGAAAAACAAAGCACAGCAATAAAAAGAACTTGATCCTGCAGGAGCTAAGTAGGAGCATAATCACTCGCTTCCCAGCTGGGTCATTTTCTGATCTCCCTTTTCACATATGCCAATACCAACCAAAACCACATGTACAGGTCGTCGCCTTCCCACACATTACCTGCATTATTTGATTAAAGTTCGCCTGAGGCTGCAACATTTGCGACCAGCGACTGCAGCTTTCCTGCCGCCGCAGCCGATGAAACATCCCTTTGCTTCAGCCAGGCTCTTCCAGCCCACACGACAAGCCCAGATGCTACCACTGCCCTAATTCCACAGCTGTGTCTGAAAAATGGATCGTGAAGCTATTTCACCTCTAGATTAGTGAGGTCTACACAGCAAAAAATAGGAGATAGCTTGCCTAGCGAGGCATTGACCTATTTTCCCGTGTATACCCTTTGTAAAAAGTGAACTTATTTTTATAAAAGAGACCTAGAGGGCTCTGCATGTAAGATTTAAAAGGTTATTACAATGCTTGCAATAATTTCTAGCCACTAAGTATTGCCGAGCTGTTAAAGGATTAATGCTAATAAAATACATAAAAGCAGCTAATGACGCATAATGGGACTGGAATTCTGAATTAAATAAAGACCTAGGATTAGGAACGTTGGCTGGCAAATACGTACTGCTCACGGAACTCCTACGGTCTGTGGGGCAAACCCAACACAAATATTTAAAAAAATAAGTGCAGCAACACAACCTGCCAGATTTGCCTCCCTTGAGAGATATGCAGAGATAAATAAGAAAATGAACACCACCATGTCCCATTCAGATTAGAAAAATCAGCAGCTGTTTAGTCTTTTGAGGACTCAGCAGAGTGACTGAAAAACTTACTTTTTAATTAAACTACTCTCCCTGGGGGCCTCTATCAAGGCAGACAATTTCTGAGATAAAGGAGCTTGGAAAATGTTGCATTTATTAAAATCATTCCCTTGAATAATTTTAAATGTATTGTTTTGGGGTATAGTTGGCTATTTCAAAGAACACTGTGAATGATCGATTCATTTCTCTGCTTATTTTTTCTATAAGGCATCACTCAGGTTTAACTTGAGAACTATGCCAGGAACCTGGAACTGGCTAGAACATAATGCAAGCAGTGGACCTGACCACACAAATCAAAGGAGAGGCAAGCACTAAGAACTAGGTCTGTCTTGCAAAAATAATAACCATAAAATAATTCCAAATCTGCAGATCTGCAAGATGCATCTGTGACTTCCACGGTTTTTTTTAAAAAAAAATGAAGAAGTGTGGACACGGAAAGTAAATTTTTATGAGAATTGTCTCCAAAGCAGACACACTGGGTTTGCAAAAACAAGCCCTGGAGAGGTATGATACAGAATACCTTTGGATAATCATGGAATTTTCATGGCATGGGTAGCCTATGACGTGAGATAGAAGGGAAATGACGCAGTTTGAATCTTTTCACTGGCTCCTAAACTCTTGTTACAATGCACCATAAAATACGTCAGAGGTGTGTTGAGGATCTCAAGGCTGTTCCACCTTAGGCCCATAAAAACACACGTGAGAGAGAACACGAGTGAGAGGTTGGGAAAGGAACAAAGCGCTTACACATCCCCAAGTTTTCACTCAGCTACTGACTCTGCTATGGCTTCTTCTTACAGAAGCAGATTAAGTAAAAAGCTTAGTGACATTAATTCAATCTTGGCATGGAGCCTGGGCACAAGGGTTTAATCTGTGCATCCTGCAGACCTGCAGCAGAGCACTGAGTTTAACTGTTACAAGGGTACCATATGGTTCCTCCTGATCACAGGGTTTTTTTCCATTTGTTTTTATTTCCACTTGTGTGTCTTGGAATAATCTAAAATATTCAGCTCCAAGCATAAAATCGTAATTTGGACTGGATCTCTAGACGTGGTAAGTTGCTCTGGACACCAATGCTTCTACTACAAAACATCATCACAAATGAAAAATAAGACAGTCCAAATTCTAGCATGCGGTCGTTTCTCAGAATGGAAATCATCAAAAGAAAAGGAAAATGCAGACCTTTCACTGGAAGATCATTTGCACCCTAATTTGTGTGGACACTTAGAATTGCTATTAGTATTTCTAAAAAAAAATAAATGCAGTTTATCACACTGCTCTGAGCCTTACAATCTGCATTTTAAAACTCTTTTTTATTTTTCTATATAGTTTATTCCCTACCAAGCATTTATAAATATAAGTACTGGTGCCATTTTGTACCGTGCTGTTCTTAAGCTTACGGTTGCTCCTCCCACCATCACCAATAAATCATCAAAGGGCTCCAGGCACTGACCAGAGCTCAGTCAGTAAGGAGCTGCAGTTTCTTGCAGAAGAGGTTGGTAGTGAATTGTCACTCACAGACAGTTCATAAGAAAGCTTGTTTTTTAGGCACAGAATCCAAGAGAGACTCCCCACCACAGCTTTCTGTAGGAGTGGCCTATCTTGCTCATGCTTAATATTTCACATGTTAGGGGTGTGGGCAGCTCAGCTGTGTGAGCATTATTTCCAGCACTGCCCTCGAGCAACTGCTACTTGATATTGTGCTCCTTATTTCCAGCTTTTGATTCTGCTAATAACAGTGCAAATGCTTCAGCAGTACAAAACCTCAGATTTTTCTGAGATGGTAACTTACACTTACTCAGAATCCAGGAAAAGCCTTCTTTTTTTAATGCAGGAGTGTCAGCTCTAACAGGTTCTGATATAGCCAGTGCTTCAGATAGGACTGCAGCCACCAAACCAGTTTCAGAAGCACAGACCCTTGGCGTGGTATTTAGAATGGCAGGGGGTACCGTGCACCAGTAAATCAGGCTGATTGCAAACGTTACTCTTTCATATAATGGTATGATTAGTAGAAAAGTAGCTTTTCCTACATAAAAATTTAAGTTTTTATACTCTCACTGATAAGAAAATAGCTACTCTGGATATATATACAGCATCTGTGTTGACCTAAAGGTGCAGAACAACCATTAACAACTCCACAGTAAAAACAGGGGCTCTATACTTCCTAAGATTTTACAACGGGACACTTTATGCATATTAATTATTCACTAATAGAAGGAGGTTTGCTTTTTAAACAGCAAATTCAAAGTCACAATGAGCTTAACATGCTGGGTTCTGTGCTGCTTTATCATCTAACACAGTGAAAATCTCTACTTCTTTGCTGTATCTCTTAGATGTCACCCTATTTCTTGCCCTCATCTTTTTCTTTCTGGAGCAGGAGCTATACAGAGGGCATAAATCGCATTGTTCAGTGCTTTGAAGATGATGTTAGCTTTTTTTCCCCAATGTGGAATTAAAAAATGATTCAAAACTTTTCGTGAAACCGAACCACGTCAAAATAGCTGTTTTCAGAGAAAGGTCAGATTTTCAATACAGCCCTCTCAAAACCCCCGCCAGCACTGTAGAAATGGCAGAACTATCAAAACATCCACAAAACACTTCTGCTTCAGTGAAATTGCATTTTTGATAAATTTTATTTTTATCAGCTCCATTATAAATATCTAGTGACTTCCCTCCTTCGCTTTGATTTCTGCTCCCTCTCTGTTGCCCACATCTGGCTACACCCGTCTAAAAGTTGCGCACGACCTCACACCCAACTGCATTTTGTGCCTTTTTTTTTAAAACAAACAAACAACCAAAACTTTTTATAAAAATTACACTTTGTTGCTTTTTTGTACACGTAAGAGAGCAGGAACGCTATTCCCTCTGAAAACATGCAGCACTTGTCATAGCTTATAATGGGCCTGGGGTGTCATCCTTTGATTTAATTCCTACTTTCTAGGAGTTTAGACTGTCTAGGAATTTCTAATCACTAGGTTTCTTGTCTTCAGAACACACGTGATCTTATAAAGCTCTGAGTGTCTGTAACAGGAGTAGTTCCCTCACCTCCTGCCCCAGCTCAGCATCTGAGTAAGTCACTCGGTGTTCATGGAAAACTGAAGTCCTGTCCGCACAGGAATGACTGAAACTGGACTGAATTCAATGGAAATATTCTAACTGACTTCCATGTGGAGCAAACCGCGCTCTGGACACATTTTCATTTCAACTCTACATCAAAATATTCCTGGATTTATAATCTATCCCTTTACGTTACTTAAAAATTGTTTCTTTTGGCAGATTTTGCATCTCTAAGAGTTAAGACTTCTGTGGGAGTTTTGAGAGGTATGAATTTAATTATAGATGTAAGTCTTTGTAGAGCCAACCCTTGAAATGTTTCATAATGTGAACTCTGCACAATGTTGCAGTATCTGGTTTTTGAGCAAATGAGACAGTACACTTTAAAAAAAAAAAAAAAGACTACCTGAAAACAGAGTTGAAGCAAAAAAACCAACCTGGGTCCTAATGATTAGGTACAAAATTTACATTGATTTCAATAGAAAAAAGGCAAACTCTTGCTGAGTATTGGTAAAACCCATAATAGCTAAAGGCTAAAATATCCTTGGTTAATTGAAGCACAATAAAACTAAACCTTATAGTACAGAAATGAACATAGATTTCAAAGTTACCAGATGCTGTTATGTATAATATCACAGATCTTGCTGAGAGAACAGATTATTTTTCTACTTGGTCTGTATTCCATCCCACTTTCACTCTAGAGAGTGAAGACCAAAGCTTATTTTTTATGCTTTAGGAGCTATGACTGAACTTTCATTGCAACTTAATGTTTAATTCGAAATTAATGGAATGAAGGATGCAACTATTAAAACTCAACATGTGCAATATAAAGCAATGAAAATGTAACACCATGAAAATTGCACAATAATTAATCATTTCAGCAATTTAAGAAGTGCAAATAAATATCCATATAGTTTCTATTTAACTGCCCCTCAACAATGTAAAGAAACAAATTGTATTTGCAGTTTCTGAAGTAAATTATAGTATTAATTTGAACATATCTGGTAGGAAACACAAACAAAGTATTTTATCAAGAGGTAAAGTTAATTCAAAGCCATTTCTGTGGCTGACGCTAGACACTATTTACTGATATTTGCATTTACACCATCATGATTGGACAAAGAGAATTTGGCTGGCTGTGGCAGCACTGCTCCGTGAATGCTTCGCTCTAGCCCGGGAAAGCAAATGCATGGGCACAGCTTTTAGACCACATATTTTCAGACTTCAGCTTTTGGGTAACAAACGGTTTTCTGGAAGGAAGAATTCACTAACTACTTATCAGGGCATTTGCTGAAAACAGCTCCTCCATTAGCTTTGCAATAAAAATGCCTACATATTTTGGAACATTCTGATTTCTGGTATTTTCTCTTTGTGACTCTAGTGCAAAGTTGTCTTCCAGAACGGCTAACAATGGCCATTTTATCTGTGCTGTTTGTCTTCTTGACTCAAAAGTTGTACCTGCTTGCTCTCACGACACAAACGACTGTTTACAATCTCTTCTCCTATTAGCCCTGCAGCACGTAACTAAAACTGAGTGACCTGGATCATGCTGCTTCTTGCACATAATTAACAGACCAGTTTACTAAAAGTAAATGCTGATCCTCTGGACTTCCTTGCAAACTGCAAGTAGTCACAAAGCCTAAAGACCAGGCCATCTGTCATAATCCTATCTGAGCAAAGTAATACGATTGTACAAGTATTTTTAAGGGCATAGTCTGAAGAGTTGTCAGTGAGAGACAAAGTTGTTTTTATTCCCAGGAAGTCTTCAGATAAAACGTTTTGTCTCTGTGAGACTGGGCTGAGGTCACAGATGTAGCAGTTGGAAAAAGTTTATGATTTGTTTGGAGACTGAATGCACAAGAAAAAGAACAAAACGCAAAGAGAGACAAACAATGCACTTGAAGACCTCAGTTACCCTTCCCTTAGTCCATAGATCTGTTTGCAACTTAGGTGGTTTTTGCAAAATATGGAGCTTCAACCAGTTTCTCGCAGGTGAAACTGGCTCTTCTGTGGGGAAACCCACCCCCTGGTCTCACCCATCCAGTGACCTTCATCCCTTCAGGAGCCTTTTCAAAGTCCTTCTACCACCATGAAGAGACAGGGAGATCAGGCTTAAAAACCCCATTGCAACAGCATCTGACACCCACAAAGGCAGACAACGCCTAAAAATGAAATAATACAGGCAAGCAGCCAGGCTTTGTCTGTAGGACAGAGCTGCACACAACCAGGTGGTGGGGCCACCTCCACAAAGCCGAGCAAACACCCCAGAACGGTTTGGATTTGGGGCTGAAGATCACCCACTTGTTTTCCTGGCTGCCTCATGGGCGTCTGGGCAGGGCACTCCAGACCAGAAAGAACCCCAAGGAAAACAGACAACCTCAACTAGCAAAAAACCCAGCAACGATCCTCGTCATCCTCCCAGTGTTGTTACATAATTAGTACATTAAGACTGTCAAAATTACTTATCCAGATACCACGATAACTCACTTAACAGATTATAATGACTTGAACGGCCATAATTGTATGGAGATACAGAGCCGAGTAACCCTTGAAGAATTGTGAATATTACAGGTCTGATAAATGAGATGATACCAAAAGTTATTAAACCATTTGCCGTTTTTGACAAGTAGGGATTTTTGAATTAAGTACGTCAAGTTTTACACCTACAAAACACATCGTGTAAATGGGGTAAAACAGCTTCCCAGCTGTGGCACTGGTACAACTTCGCATGCTGATATCTGAAAGCAATCTGCTTGATACCTTTCAGGTGATGTAGCAGCTCCCTCTCCCCTTGATCAGAATTCTGGGAATTCTCAGAAGGGCTCGTGCATGCACACGTGTGTACTGCAGCGAGCAGGCAGAAAAATACTAGCAATAATTCAAAGTCACAAGAACAAAGTTCAGCTTCTCACTACACCGATGACAGAATATCTATTATACAGTTGGAGTGAGGAAAAACATTATTACTGCATTAATTCTTTGCTCTCCAGAGAAGAAGTCCACAAAGTCCACGGCAGTCAGGCAGCCAATAGCTTGTTACAATCCTGAAAATATTTAGGCACAATCATTCTCACACATTTGGTTTCTGCTACTGAGAGTGGCTTTGTTGGTAGAAGGGCAAAGAAGGGCAAAGGTGGACCTACCAGTGCTGGCAACAATTATTCTGAGTTACTCCTCACATTTGCAACTCTGTTTGTACAATGGCTTAAAAAAAAATTAAAAAAACCCAACAATTCAGAGTAGCTTGCTAGACTCTATGCTAAAAATGCTACTAATGTGGGAGAACAAAGATACTTTGGATAATGGATATATTTTCCTCACTCCCTCTCTTTTAAAAACATTCTATCAATGTGGAATTGCATTAGAAAGAATAGTGTTGCATGAGGCAAAACAAGAAACAAAATAATGATGAAAGTGAGCCTTCCAAAGGAATACCTGGGGCTGCCTTTGAATGAACAATGAACAGGTTATCAATGAGATTCTTGCTTCCAGCCAGGGTTAGTGAAACTGTAACTCCAAGGCTGAGATCTAAAACCCAGATGACAGTGAACTGTTGAAAATCCCTGCCCTAAGAACAGAGAAGTTGGCTGCTGGCAGGTGGTTGATGGAGAACAGGGCAGGAAGCATCAGAGGATGCAGCACAGTGTCTTCCCACTATAGAATACAGAGAGACCTAATAAAACCAGTGATCGGAAAAATTATTCTAACCTAAGATCATTCCTGTAACCTAAGAATAATTAATCTGTGGGATTCCACCCCTAGACAGGTTCAACAGAGCCAGGCACAGTCAGGTTCAATTCAGGCAAGAGGCTGCGAGGGACTGATAGTAACGCCGGGGCAGTGACTAATCCAGATTTGTCAAATCCTCCTGAAAATAAAGAAACCTGCACTTTATGGTGCCAGTTCTCCTTCCTGCAGGGTAAATATCAGGATTTAATGCTGTTAGAGAGACCTATCTCTTAGAAAGCATCTTCAGTGAAGAAACTAGGGAACAAGACATATATGCAATTTATCCCCAAGCCACCATGGTCTTTATTTTTTTTTCACACGCTAACTTAAACGTATTTTAAATGGAAATTGCTGAGGCCCAATAAACACTGGAGCTACTCTCCAGTTTTACAACGTCGTTATTCATGCAATGACCTTCTTTTAAAATACTTTTTAAAAAAGTACCTAGGTTGATCATAAATTTTTTGTATTATATAGCCATTATATTTCTCAAACAGCAATTTTGTTTAATGTTCAAACGTGCAGTGACAACAGGATGATTAAAAGTGAAATGGCTTAAGTCAGACAAAATTTCTATTATTTCAAGTTCCTTGAAATATTAAGAGGGTTCCTTGACTCTCTTTTGCTCATAACTTTCTGGTCTGATCTCAGTTTCCTTGCCATGACTTCGAATGTGCTCTCTTCAAAAACATCATCACAATTGGTCCAAAGTCACAAGGAGTGCCCCCACCCCACTTTTTTCAAAGCTTTGTTTTTTTCAATAGAGGTTTTCGAATGGGCTGATGGACTACACTATCCAAATTTGACCAAGTTTTCATCTTCTGATGAAACCACTGTTTGGACACGTTCAGCAAACCTGGCGGGTACACTCAGTCCCAGGTGCGGAGAGCAGGTATCGGCTGAACAGGACTTTTGGTGAAATTTCTTATCCTAATATGAAGAATTCTTTAAGGTCATACTAGATCTGAAGACTGGAACACAGCTTCTCAGCGTTTCCCTGCACAACATCTTCTAATTCGGAAACATTTAATATTCTTCTAACAACCTGCCACAAAGAAGAGCACCGTGAAAAGCTATAAGCTAATGCCTTCTGCTGGACACACTCTCCCATTGATTACAGAACAAAGTTCTTCACGGCATTTTTGTGCGCAAAGGCTGCAGTCAGCATTCACTGAGATCTAAAAGGAAGAAGCCAGAACTAATTCCCAAGTCTTTACAGAGTGCTACCTTTTTTAGGGCTCCCATAAAAGGATATGTTGTCATATGGGAAATGTGGGGGCACATAAAAAGATTGCTCTCTGTTCCAGGCTTGCGGCGGGTAAGAAAGACAGTAATCACACCGACATGCTCCCTCCTCTGGGTGCAAAGACAGTCACAGTGACTTGGCAACCTCACTCCCTGTTAGCAAGTGAAGCTGTAATTTAAGAAAGTAAGTCTTTCCTTTTGTAAAACCAAAACCACAGCAACCAACGAAACCTCTTAAAATGAGAAAAAAGATCAGAAAAATAATTTAAAAATAGATGGGAGGGGAGGAACTAACCATCACCACTAGAACTATTGAGTCTCAGCTTCCTTGTGTGTTTTGTTGGAGTCTTTCTGGTTGTTCTTCTGATACGGCGTTTGATTTGTCAGCATATTCCTCACTCCGTATCTGCAACTCCCCTCTCTAATGTCAGAGGCAAAGGATCAAAAGACTGACAAGAAGGAACAGAACTGCAGTGGCTGATCATACGCAGCGCGTGGCATCCAATTATTTCATGCAGCTTGCTCAAATTATTCAAGTCCCTCTTCTGTTGTCCATAAGCTTATGAAGCTTTCTTTCCACACCAGTTTTTGCGGTAGCTTTTTAAAAAGCAGTAAATACAAACAATGGGGTGCTGCAGTTTAATTGAGGACTCAGCTGACTCTTCAAAGAGTCTGACTTCTGACAGAATTTCATATTCAAACCACCGAGTTCTGCCTGAATTGAATGCAGTCAATGTCTCTCACATCCAAAGTACTGAATCAGATTATAGAGGAATTTACTTGCCTACTCCAAAATGATTTTGTTCTGTCAGCATTAACTTAGTAGCTGGGCCTCACCATTAGTTTTCAATCTGCTCTAGCTGACAAAAGTGAAAGGTGCTAATAAAGAAGCAAAAACGGGTGAAAAAACACACAGGATACAGACCAGTCACAGCTGAAAGACCCAGCCTACTCATTTTCTCCTTCAACAAGTCTATCCAACTCAGAATAAGAACTGAAGCACATTCTGGCTCTGAAAATGAAAAAGCTAGGTTATTTTTTCATCTCCTAAAAAAACAGAAAAGGAAACATGAATGTAAAAGGGGAAAAAAAAAAAAAAAGCACACATAACCTTCATAGCCACAATGTACTATGGTGATAAGAAGTTGCCAATCATCATAAATGATGTGACATTTTATTTTAGAGGGTATTTTTGGTACTGTTCTTTTTTTTTTTTAAACACTTACTATGATTTTGCTATGAGAAGAATGAAAACTGGTCATGTCCAACAGCCCACTAATGAATTCACAGGATGGATGGCCATAAATATACATGCTTGGAGCCGGCTCCCATTCTCTAGGCACTATAGATCTGTACTCCAGAGAAATGCTTCCTCTTAGATTTTCAAATTATTATTGATAGGATGCATTTTAATGGCTCAAAAAACCTGTTTCATAGGAATCAGCCTATTCTATCTCAAAACAGCCACCAAATACTTCCTAAAGTAGGAATGTCATTTAGAAGCCAGTTTTCTGTGTAATACACACAGACATCAGAGGCTTGACCGTATGTAGGTATAGACATTTCAAGAAAAAAAAAAAATCACATCCATAGGAGAAAAATATCCTGCTTAAGACTTCTTATACAACTTAAAAGCCTTTAACCAACTTTCAACTTCAGAACCAACAGAATCAGCTTCTGTTCTCCCAGTGCTGGCTATATTTCCCTGAACATATAATTACATAGTGGTTACAATTTTTAATACTTTTTGTTGTTGTTGTTGAAGATATATTTACATAAAATGGGAAATAGGGATGATAAAGAATTCTTTTTCACACAGAATATTCCAAGAAGATTTTTTGTGCAGATTAGGAATTTTTTTAACTTATTGAAACTTGAAATGTATTTATCAAATCTTTTCTCAGTTGTTCATTAACTTGCAGAAAAAAGGTACTTCACAGGATTAATACATAGCACAAACTCTATGTATGTGGCACATTTTTACATATATGAACTAAATATTCCACACTTAAGAGTTCTGTTTAAAAGAAATTACTCAACAAAGGAAGCAAAATATCCAAAGAGGAAGTTATGAAAAGGATGGAGAGAAGGGAAGAGAGAAAGTAGGAAATTAAATGTACTTCACAATAATCATGGATTTAAATTTATCATTTAATTAGCTACTCCACAACAAAAAAAAATAAAGAGATTAAATATGCACTATATTAGGGGAAAAATATGAACAGTTTTCAAATTACGGTGTAGAAAAATTAGATTTTTCCATCTCTACACAGTTCAGTCTACACAGCAATACATATTTTAATATGAATCCCTTTTCAGCTTCAAAGCAGTGTCCTTAACGGCAGAGTTTTAGCTTTTTTGCAGCAAAAACAGATGAGAACTAGATGGAACGGAAACATAATGGAAATTCTGCTATGCCAAAACATATATAATTCAATTAGCGCACATGGCTGAAACCTCAAGTGAAAGTAATGAATTGCAATGTCCAATATGCCTTTAAAACAAGATTGAAACTAAGTCATTATTAATTGAATAATTAATGTTCCTAGTAATTGACAGGCCCTGCTTTAGTTGTCATTAATTTATTCATTTACATGACAGGTTGGTCTTTAGTGTATGGAGACTGATTTTGGTATGTGGTTTCCATTAGGCAGAAAAAGGTTGCGCAGCAGATGTATATCGATATTTAAAAATAAAGTATGTGGCAGAAAGTCAGCCAATATTTGCCAGCTACTGGTTTTGGTAATAACTCTACTCCATGGTTCTATCACAATTGTGTCTTCGTGGATTGCACCTGGAATGATCCACCACATCTTGCAGATGGCAGAATGGAATCTTCTTGAAAACCTGATTCAATGGAGTTTAATGTATTTTAAAAGAAATAATGAAAGGAATATTCACATTGAACATGAATGGATGGAAATCACACTTAAATGAGTTAAAAACTTCTTTCTGTGCACCCTCTGTTGTACTAACATATAGGAAAATCTTTTCAATACGGTTTTTCTACAAGATACTACATAAGACTTTATCCTGCCCAAGAACACACTGAACTTAAAACGAGTCGTCACCCCGTGTGTGCAGAAAAAGTTTAAATACTTGCTGCCTTCTTGTATTTAGCCGTTAGAGGGCTCTGAATGCAATGTCCACAAGTTTCCCTCCACAAATCCAGGAGGGATGGTAGAAGAAAAGTACAATTTGGCACCTCTAACTCTCAGGGGATCACGCAATATTCAAAGTACAGTCGTGTTCAGTCAAAAAGGATCTCTTGCAATGTTTTCTCACTGTGCAGTAATTATCTGGCTTAAGTTCAAACCAAGCTTCTACATGCAAATAACAATTTTTTTTCCTGTGGTCAACTCCTACCTACGAAATAGGAAATGCATAAATAAGTTTAGAGATTTCTTCCGTGAAACTTACAACAAAAAATTACTTCACCAACCAACCAGACAGCTGGATTGGCAGCTCTGTAAGCCGGGACCCACGTAATACCACACAACTCACAAAGAATCTGGAAACATACACACAAATATTGCAGTCTACCCTGGGCCTTGGAGACCTGGCTGGGGAAGAAGATGACAGTCAGTCATAATTTCCTTTCGAAAAGCCATTTGCTAGAGGGTCCAGCTGAAGCCAGGTACAAAACACAGCAGAATGGAAAAGCCAACCTGATGCGACTTCCACCACCACTATGTCAATGCTTTTGTTTCCATGGAGGAAAGAAGTATAATATGGTCACATTTAATTAGATGAGGCCATATATTTAAAACTGCAGCTTCTTTTAAGCAGGAGAAAATGAATTTCAAATGCTAGAAACAAAGAGATTTCATTTGTGTATTAGGTATTCATAAACAGACTATTCATTTACTAATATAATCTATTTCTAGCAGTTGTACTACTGAAGAAGTAGTTAGAAAGGACAGAAATCATTCATGAATTTTCATTACACTCTATCCGAGTGTAATGAAATAAACTCAGAATAAATGACTGCGGTCTCCAAAAATGTGTTAGAGTTCCTTGACTCTGACTCACGGAGACCAGAAAAAAACCAACAAAAGCCAAACAGTCTGGTGGCTCAGGTCATGGACCTTGGTCCACTGGCTCTAGGACACAGCTCACTGCAACACAAAAGCAGTTCTAAAGAAAAATCAAACTGGGGTGCCATACAGAAATCACTCAGAAATTTAGCTGACATAATTCAGTAATTCCTTGATTCTGTAAAAAAAAAGGAGGTATACATAACTGGGATGTGTTCTCGAGGAACTTAAAAGTCGTGATTTATTATTTCAGCCAAATTACTTACAAATACCCAGCATTCACAGTTCTTTTATAAATAATTGTGCAAAAAGAATATGTGGAAACAGAAACAGGTGGGAACAGCGAGCACCAAGCTACATGCCAGTAGGTGATCTAAGAAGCCTCTGCTGTTGGAAACCTTTTGTCTGAGATCATAGAATCCTAGAACGGCCTAGGCTGGAAGGGACCTTAGAGATCATCTAGTCCAACCTCCCTGTTGTGGGCAGGGACGCCACCTCTCGACTAGATCAGGCAACACATGGGGACCGAGCGGGAATACAGATACAGAACGAGAGAGGAATTGCAGGAGAGGGAAGGCAGGGGAGACATTTTTTCTGTCCTCTTACTTGAGTAAATTGCGAAAAGTCTTGAAAGTGTCCCTCAAGAGTTTAAACCAACTTGCTCTGACTTTTGAGTTGTGATTTTGGAAATAAAGCAAGCCTTCCGTACCTCCCTAGGTGTGGAAATAGATAGGACCCAAGGTGCAGTCTTTTTCAACCGCTGTTAAAAACAAGTTCGTCACTGATGGCACTGGGAGCTCAGTTGCCAGTTCAGCCCTGTATTTTTAACCCAATAAAAGAGTACATGCCTACGTTAACCTTATTGGGAGAGCGCCTAGGTCCCTATATAATGACAGAAAACATCTGTTCTCCTCCCAGTACGATTCAACATAATGAATAATATTGAAATATTATTTATTTTCAAACTGTGACAAAACTGATAGATTCATTCCATGTTGAAATATATCATTAAGAGGTAATTTATCTGAATAAAACTGCGTGGGAAATGAACATTATTTAAATACTGCTGGGATCTCTTAAAAATCAATATACAAAATCAGTTTCCAATGCCCAGAAATAAAAAGTGTATGATTGCTAGAAAAGAAATGTCAAGATACAACCCAGCATAATGGGGAAATATTTTTCATTTAGAATTCATTAGCTCCTGACACAGACTACTAGTGCTATAATTTACATCTCCCTCCAGTTACTTAAAGTAAAATCTGCAGAAATAAACCATGAATACTTTAATTGGCTTTTGTGTTGCCAGCTGAAATTGAACATGAAAAGCAAATGGAAAAAATTATTTAATGCCAGTAAGTTGATCATTTTCTCCCAGCAGTGCTTGCCTGCAACTGCCTTTTAAAAAGCACAAAGAGAACCTGAAATACTTCTTTGGAATTTGTGATTTTTGGATTTCACAAAAACCTCCCAAAATAGTTATATACTTACTACTCAAAAACACATAGTATACAGGAAATTTGCAAGTTACTAACATAGTAATACTATGCTTTTGTTTAGATACCTGAAAATCATTAAAAATATTCTGAGATGGAATTCATATTTTAGTTTCTATCTTCTGACTGATGAAAAGGGACTTTTCCATAAGAAGCTGTAAGCATTTTCTTTCATTACACACAGTCAAATCTGTAAGCACAAACCTGTATTAGTGGCAATCTGCCCTAACAGTCGTCATCTTTATTGCAGCAGAGAACCAAACCAGGCTATTTTTCTATTTAATTATAAGAGAGGATAGAAGAGAATTCTTTCAAACCAATATAGAACATCTGTAAAACAATCTCACCAAATAACATTTCACTATGTGAGAAAAACCAAATCAGCAGAAAATTGTAAAATTATCAGTACTATTATTCATTTAGCTACCAAATGTGCCCCCTGTACAGGATTACCTGATGGAATTGCCTTTAATTGTTTTTTCCTGTACAGATTTCTTTGCCTTCTCCCACACTGAAATCAATATGCAAATATATTGACATTTCTTTAATGTGATTACTGCAGCACATGGGACCACATTTGAGAGTACAGTGGAGTCGTTGAAACCAATCCTCTCATTTCGCCATCTTATTTGCTGCAAATAAACTTTCAAGACCCAGCATTAATCCCTGAAGCGACCTAGTGAGGTAGAAAGGCCCTTCTTAGATGACACCGACTTGCTGAGCTTGTCAAGTGCCACCAACACACAGCTAGGGCGCTCACCCTCACCCCACGCACAGCGTGCCTCTTCCTCAGTTGTTCACAGGAAAATACTCATTGGGATGTGTTGTGAAAAAGATTGCAAACCGGGCTAGGCTAAACCGAACTTTTAAAATCCAACTGCGAGTCTTCACGTTTTGACATATCCCTCAGGGGCTTAGAGAAAGCCTTTTTAGTGCTATTTTCACACCCATAACCAAGCCACCCATGCAAAATCAAATTCTACGTGGGCTTTGCCTTTAATTCTTATGTTCATCTATGCTTCAGTTTCACAAAGAACCGTACTGTTGGTTTGTAATCTCACTGAAGACTCTGAGATTACATCTAAGTAAAACTAAAGGCACAAAACCATTAGTGGCATGGAGCTAACCTAGATCGACTTTCAGTTCCTAGGCCTGCAAAGAAAAGTTTAGGGGTTTACCTTTTTGATTTGGAAGGGGTAGTTTGCTCATTTTTTGGTATGTATTGAAGAAATCTGTTCTTCATGGCAATTGAACATGGCTTCTTTTGCAGAAGAATCCATGCTTAGATGCTGTTTCCAATTGGAGAGAAACTGTCAACTTCAGCTGAAGGATCACATCATTTTAGGAGCCAGAAAATGTAACTTTCCCCTTTCTCCCTCGTGTTGAAGGGTGATGGGATATTTTTCCCCTATGTCTCCCCTAATTGTGGTCAAAAAGCAAAGGAAGAGTATCATACACAGACATGCAGCCCTTCTTTAGGGAATGGACTCAGGTGAGAAAAGCACGAAGCTGTACAGTCAACTACAGGAAAAGGGAACAGCTCTGCTGAGATGAATGCACAAAGAAGGAAAAGTTCAAGGTGACTTGGGATAAACTCACATAAAATTAGATCAGTAGATGAAATGTAATTCAAAATATTGCTATTCTCAAATCTCGCTCATTTTTCTTGGCTGAATTTTAATAAACAAACAGAAGTTGAAAATGCTTCAGAAAGCTTTGGATGTGACATGATGTAACTATGAAGGAAAAATCCACCTAAAGTAATTCCAGGGGCACTGAATAAAATAATAGCTGTGGAAATAAAACAGAAATTCACTCAACTAAATCTTCTAAAGGCTTTTAACGAGGTTCCTTTGCAAATAACAGAAAGTAAAGAAGGCTTGTATTATGCAAAAAGAAGGCAAGTACATCAGGTGGCAGCGCAGGCGCACTAAGAACACAGACAACACAGTCACAGGTCTTATGAGTCTGTTTTCAAGCACAAAATGGAACGTTCATAAAACAGAATTTAACAAACACTTAGGAATGGATCCTCATTAATGCACTTTCTAATGAACCAACAGAAGTTGTGCTGCAAGGCATGGATTTGTTCTGTTGTTCACCTGCAGGACATTAAAAAGCATTCTAAGAAATATGGAATCGCTAAAAATGAAACAAAGCATGAAA
>NW_009731024.1:0-818 GCF_000703405.1 Apaloderma vittatum
AGATGATGGTGATAACACATATGATCTGCCCTAGATTATAATAATAGAGTAAAATATCCTCAAATACGCAATCTTTTCTGACAGGTGTCTGCTTTGGCCATAGCCAGTGGAAATGGCTTATTACTTAAAGGAGGGAAAAAGGCAGCACATAGCAATCAAATTCTTCATCACCTGACACTCCATTCATGGAGTCAAAGACGCAGAGCAACTAGTAAGTACCTACAAGTAAATCAATTTTTTTTGCTATGGTATGTGTAAAAAGCATGGGCAGAAGTTGAGAGTTTGAACCTTAGACTGTTTGTATTGCAGCTGCCACAGGTGAACACAAGGGAGGAAGTAGAAGATCTCTCTTGGATAAGCTCATAGATCTAATCATTCCACATGGTTCATCACAGCTAGTCAGGAACATCCAGAAAGCTGCTAAGGGAGTCCCAGTGATGGGGCACAGTGAAGGGATCTGTCGTGTGTATGTGGACACGGATGCCAGTGTTGAGAAGGTCACACGAATAAGTAAGCTGGGAGAGGGTGACCTGATCTCATGGGTGTAATTGAGCTTCATATTTAGAGTATACGATGGCGTTATGGTAATTGCTAATTCATATGCTGTTCAAAATCTTTGTCCTAAATGTTATGTAACCATTTATCTACTCTTAAACCTCAGTCAGAGACTGCCTGTAATGCTCTGGAAACTCTTTCAATTCATCGAGACTTGCTGAGAACCCCGTTGTTTGATCAGATCATAGACATGTTGAGAGTAGAACAGGTTAGTCCCTCGTATTTTGTTTTCCATTTTTTTTCCTAACACTTCAGAAGCATTT
>NW_009731025.1:0-7387 GCF_000703405.1 Apaloderma vittatum
TGGGGTCGGCCGGGAATCGGGAGAAAAACGGGAAATAATCTTGGATCTGGTGGGGGCGTTGCCTTCAGCGCTGCAGTAAGGTTCTTGCTTTCCTCTGTGGCGTACGAGACACGGTTTAGTGTTTGTAAAGCTGACACAAATCTGCCTTTAAATCCACTTCTACAGAAGCCTGACTTCCCATGCTAACCCAGTTCTTCGTGGTATTTCTTTTATGGGTTATTTAAAAAATAAGCCAAGCTAAAAATTCAGTTTTCCTGCTCGTTGAGCATGCCATGCACCGCCTCCTCTCAAGGTACCCAGCACATGCAGTCCCTGATCCGCATCCTCGTGTTGCCTGTGGGTTCTCCAAATAAATCCAACCCAAGTTCTCCATTCCCGCTCCCAGACCCCAGCAACACTGCCCAGCTCGCTCAGCACGGCTCTTCCAAGTGGCATTTAATTGGAAACACATTTTCTATTATTTGTCAACAGCTTTGTACCTTGGTACGTCTCCTGATCTTTGAACATCAGTCTAATTCTAGCCTAAGCGGCTGTTGCACATTTTTATACATTTCTTCTGTACAAACAGCAAACCAGTAACAATTACTACCACATTAACTTTTGGAAACCATTTAAGTTCTCTCCTACCTACACTCTTCTATTTCTCTGATTTTGTACTTTGTTAAAGTTCTCTAGGTATGGGACCACCACCTTCTCTTTCCTTTAGAATAGCTGTCACATTTTAGGGCTGTTAAAATATTTCATATACGTTGCCTCATGGTTCCGAACTGTTTTACTAATAGTAGTTGATTAATTCACATCACATTCCCCAGGCATCACAGAACCACCTAGTATTCGTAACTGAAGAAAGAATTATCTTGGAATGAAGTAATTTTGGAATCATCAATATATATGGATCATGGCTATACATGGAGATAGATAGATATATATACACACACACACATGTATATATACACACATATATGTACACACACAGGAGAGGTTCAGGTTAGATATTAGGAAGAATTTCTTTCCCGAAAGGGTTGTCAGCCATTGGAATAGGCTGCCCAGGGAGGTGGTTGAGTCACCATCCTTGGAGCTGCATTGGGGATAATTTTTTAGTAGGTTGATAAGGCTGGGATGAAGGCTGGACTTGATGATCTTCTGGGTCTCTTCCAGCAGATATGATTCTATCATGATTCTGTGATTCTATGTATACATGATACTGTCCAAGGCAATATACTAGGAAATTAGGATGAAAACAAGTAGGGCCTTTTAATCAATGTATGCCCAGTTTGGAAAACCTTAATTTTATTTATAGCTTGTCCACCAAGCTAGTCACCTTTTTGTCAAAGACTGTCATGTCAGTTAGGCATTATTTCCTGTTCATAAATGTGTGCTGACAACTCACAATCACTTACCTGACCTTCATGTGTTTGGTGATGATTTCCAGGAGGCTTTTGTCCATGACTTTTCCAGAGATTGAGGTGAGGCTCACTGGCCTGTAGTTCTCCAGATCTTTCTTCTTGCCCTTCTTGAAGACAGGAGAGATGCTTGGCTTCATCCAGTCTCCCAGTCACCTGTGTTTCAGAAATGATTGAGAGTGGCCTCACAGTGACATCAGCCAGCTCCCTCAGCACCCATGGATGCAACCTCTAGGACTCTGTGGATTTACTTACATATTTCCAGTTTCTTTAAGTAACCTGATCCTCTTCCACTGAGGGTAAGTCTCCACAACTCCTTCTGGTCTTGGTGGCCTGAGACTGCTGAAGGGCAGTATGGATGAACTACTGAAATTATTTTCAGGACAGAAAACAGCATAATGGCTGAAACACTTAAATAGGAAAGAGAAGTTCACACCCCACAAGCACAGGCAAAGGCTAACTACGGGTGTTAAGGCTCTAACCAAGCCATGAAATAAAAAGAGAAATGCTTTTTCGTCAACCACTGGGTGAATACAGTCTTTGTTATCCAATTTTTCCTAACACATGGAATAAAGCTTTTTATTTGGGCCACTTGGAACATGTTGTGTCAATTGAAACATACACACAGATTTCCAACTGAATGAAGGAAAAAAAGCCCAACCATCCGTATTTTATCTAAGACTTTTCTTCAGACTAAAGTTAAATTATATGAACAACTACACATCTGTCCTGCCTCATGTGTTGCCTGATCTAGTCGAGAGGTGGCATCCCTGCCCATGACAGGGAGGTCGGATTAAATGATCGCCAAGGTCCCTTCCAGCCTAGGCTATTCTATGACTCTGTGACTCTATATCATTTCACGTACTAGTGTGCTACAAATCTACACCTATACCAATGATGATGCATTTGGGATAAGTGAGCTGCAGCATGGGCATTTTTAAAAACCTGTGAAATCGCACCAAAAAAAAAGGATTAATGTTGGGGAGATGAGATTTTCTAATCACTGAAGTTCGGAAATAAAGTCTAAGCTTGTTCTGTCCAGTTCCTTGTGTGTCTTTGTACAACGTGAAGTTACAGAATTGAGCATATCTTATGTGTTCCCTGAAGAGGTTGGAAAATACTCACATGTCCCTTGCATTTAATTTATCTGTGGCATGACTTTCTCAGATGGCAGGTGCAGCTCTAAGTGCTCAGCACTTTGACAAATCTATACTCAGCTAGGCAGACAGCAGAACGAAGAATAAAATAATTGACTAGCTTTAGAAAAAGCATATTTAAACGAGCTCCTGTAACCACACACAAGTTGTGTTATATAAGGAGTGTATTTGAGTCCCGAAAAGGAGTTTCAGCCACTTTAAGAGGATTATCTTTTCTCCTTTCCAGGCTCTTGCATCATTCATGGCCTCCTGTTTATTTATTGTCATCCACACTGTGCACTGAGGAAGCAGCCGTCTTGCTGAAGGCTGCTGTTGTAAATAAGCCTTATTAAAATGAATATGCAAAAGAAGAGCAAGTTAAAGCAATCCAGGCAGATTTTGTTCTATGGTGTCCTAATTTTTTAATCCTTCTCTTGACACATACAATATCTTTGAAGATAACTGGTAACCACACCAACTACTGGAGCCAAAACAACATGCAGGAGCTTGACTGCCTATCACTTGTACTCTAGAACCCAGCCAGCCAGGTAGCGATAGCTCACGTCAAATCTACCAAGTATAGCCCTTCCTTCTACTCAGAATGTGGTCAGTGACCTTCACCTCCTACCTTTCTCTTTGCATTAATGCACTTCTATTTCCCGGGGCAAGAGTATGGAGAACAGCTTCCTCCCATCCCTTTCCCTCTGCGTTTCACCATGACACATCACACCGCGAGCTCCTTGGTGTTGGTCTCACCACAGCAAGACCGTGATCCCAAACCAGGACCTCCATTTGCTGCCCTAACACTAAATACTAGTGGGTATGAGAGGGATCATTCACAATCCATAATAAGCCAAGGTCGTCAGGCTCCTCACAGGAGATGCACAGACAATGAGAAACAGCCCATCTAACTATGGTCTTCTGTGACAACTCAGCTTCAGTTTTCAGTTCAGAGCCATCACCATTTTTCCGGTTCTTGGCTGACTTAAATGAACAATGAAGACTATTTATAAGATGATAAGCGTAAGAGGGATGAATAAATTCTATTTATGTAAATTTACAGAATATCAGACTACGTAACTAAGCTGTATCTGTGCCGACTGCAGCCGAGGACTTTACCTGGACAAGTTGCAATTGCTTTCCAGCTTTAGCAAAGCCTCCGAGTAAATACGGGCAGTATTACTTTGTTCCGAAAGAGGGTGCTAAAACACAATATTTGTTAGAAAAACTGCAGGGACTCAGTTCAGTAGTTTCTCCAGCTTGATCTTCTTGTGGCTTCGTTCTTATTTCACATACCCATAGCTGGCAATTGAACACACGTTTTACCTTTGGCTGTACAGACATATTACACAGTTACAGTTTCAAAACCAAAAAAAAGCTAGAAAAAAATGACATCGTAGGAAGAACTAACCATACCAGAGAAAAAGAAGACAAACTTTCTAATCTGTTTTGATAAATTACAAAGACTTTTCACTTCAGTCTGATTACTCAGATTTGATTCAATGCAGTTTTATTACTGACACTTCTTAAGCACTCACTGAGAGCTAACAAAAAGTCTGTCACATTGACCTCATCATTCCCCATGATGTCACTAGCAGAACTGAAATCTTTAGGCACATAACCATTGTCCTGTGCCAATAAAATTAGAAAAAGAATGGGTAACAGAAGAAAGATAACCTCTTTCATCTGAGCTAGCTGCTCAGGGGAAGAAGTGGTGTTTTGTCAGTGAGTTGGACAGGTGCTACTGACAGCACTTTTGTGAAACAGGCAGATCCCAAGTTTAAATTCTATATTTTGGAGTTGATCACAATAAAGAGCGATAGATGGTAATGAGAGGCATGTCTGATTTCACTTTTCTTTCCCAGACTAAAACTCTATCCTACTGATAAAAACTTAGCAGGAGTTGAGAGTGGCCGGTAGTTGGTTGATTGGTGATACCTCATCCTCCCTCTTTCCTGCCAGTCTGCAAACCCAGAGGGACCTGGCAGCTCCAAATCATTCCAACTCAAAGGTACATTTCCTAAGACGCAGATAGTCAAAAATGGACACAACCCTGGGCAGCTGGCTTTAGGGGACCCTGCTTGAGAAGGTGGGTTGGACCAGATGACGTCCAGAGGTCTCTTCCAACCACAACCAGTCTGTGATTCTGTAAGTTAGATGGTTTGTAATGAGGTCCAACCTATAGCAACTCCTACACCAGCAAGACTCAAGCCAAGTGCTGTTTTAATTGCTTACTCTCACTTACTCTCCTTGTTTCCAGGGAATTTCAGCTGGGACTAAGCAATTACCTTTGTTCACTTGTTGACTTATTTTTCTGCCTTTTCTCTCAGCACACCATGCTGTTCAACAACCACTCAAAGCTAACATGCATGGCAGAGGTCTGCTGTGCTCAGTGCCTGGGATCCAGCTAAATGCATGGCATCATCCTCCATACAAAACAGATGAATCCAAATCCTGCCACAGCCCTTAAATCTCCAAATTCAGGTCATTAGATAGGTGTTAAAAATATCCTTAATACTATTATGGCTTCTTTTAGATGCAATCAGAATCCTGTTTTCTTCCTATGTGTGTCTTCACTGGAGACGTTATTGTTTTGACAAAAACTAAAATTGCTACTATGGAAAGAAACTACATTAATTAATATTAGTATAATGTGTCAAGTATAAGCAACTCAAGAAATTAGAAATGTTACGTATTTACCAAACTCAAACACACATTTCCTTCTGTTTTACACAAAAGAAAACAAGAAAAAAATAGAATTTACTGCCTTGTTCTTAGGTCTGGATTTGGCTTGACAGACTAACTCCAGCCTGTTTGGACTATAAAGAAGTTGGAATAAAAATTGTGAGGCTGAAGCATTCCAATGCATTGAGTCACTACTATGTTTCTCTGTCAGAGAGCTTCCCAACTGATCCTTGCTCCATAGCACCTAAAGGGTAATCTCTTGGACAAAGAGGACAATTTTTTGCTTAGGAAACAACTCCTCTGGGAACAGAATGCACATCAAAAAGTATTTCTGTCCAACAATTCAAGATGGTCTGTAGTAACACAGAAAGAATTAAATGAATGACCTATCAAAAAGATGAATTAGAAGAAAAACTGGCAGGTCAACCTCAGGAATTACGGCACTGTAGACTAACACACTGGAATATGGAAGCTTGAGCAAAGAAGTTTGCATCTATGAAAGTGGGCTAGAAGTTAAATGAGGACACACTTTAATGTGAAGCTCCTGGCAGTATCAGTTTTGGGCAGTCAGGCAACCCTGGGAAGGTAGCCATCCTCACAGCCTTTGGTATATCTCTACATCTAGGTCCAACAAAAAGCAAGGAGTGAAGCGGTACATGGACAAAGAGCCCACAGGGAAGGAAGTCTCAAGGTTTGCAACATGAGTGCTACATTTTGGAAAAAATATAGCCCATCTATACATCAAGTACACTTTGGTTTGTGAAGATGTTACCTGTCCTTACCACACGTGATCCCCTTAGCTCATATCCACTGCCTGTGCCCCTGAAAGCAGGTTGTTCTCTGAGCTCTGCTCAACAAAACTCCGAACAGACAGAACTGAGATGGCAGCAATGGAAGCACATGCATGAATATGTAATTTCTGACAAGTTTTAATTTCAAAAATGAAATTTAAAAAATGAAGAATTTTAATATTTTAATAAATTATTTCACATGCCAAAGACTGCTGTGTTAAAAACAGTGAGAAAGAAGCTGGATATTTTCAATAATTCTTACTGATAGTTTAAATAAATGTTTTAGAGGAGGTAAAAGGCTTTGTTAGCACTTAGAACAAAAATCAGTTTTGAAGGCATGAAATTTTGTTCTTGCTCTGCCAAGCACAAAGCTTCCCCTCTTCCCTGACCTTTTTCTGTTTTTTATCAGTGGCATACTTGTGACAAGGTCAGTAGCTCCTGCTCTGTGTGATTTTTGCCTCTTCCCCAGCTGACCTAAATAAATGTTTGCTGATCACTTCCTCCCTAACAGGCAGCTGGGAGGTGGGGCAACAGTGAATTCATTTTGTTTGGCATGGTGTGTGAAGGATTCAGGGCTTCCACTGCAAATGTGCTCTGGTGAGACCTCACCTGGAGCTCTGCATCCATCTGTGGAGCCCTCAACACAAAGAGGACAGAGGCCTGTTGGAGCAGGTCCAGAGGAGGTCACAAAAATGATCAGAGGACTGGAGCACCTCTCCTGCAAAGACAGGCTGAGAGACTCAGGGTTGTTCAACCTGGAAAAGAGAAGGCTCCAGGGAGACCTTATAGTGGCCTTCCTGTACCTGAAGGGGGCTACAGGAAAGTGGGGAGGGACTACTTGCAAGGGCGTGTAGTGACAGGATGAGGGGCAATGGTTTTAAACTAGAGCAGAGTAGGTTTGGATCAGACATCAGGAAGAAGTTCTATACGATGCAGGTGGTGAGACCCTGGCACAGGTTGCCCAGATAGGTGGTGGAGGCTCCATCCCTGGAGACATTCAAGGTCAGGCTGGATGGGGCTCTGAGCAACCTGATCTAGATAAAAATGTCCCTGCTCACTGCAGGGGGGTTGGACTAGGTGACCTTTAAAGGTCCCTTCCAGCCCATGATTCAATGACTCTGTGATTCTACAAACCCTTTGTTAAATGCAACAGAGTCATGTCAGGAGGACCATGGTAGCCAGACAGTGTCTCCGGTCTGCCCCCAAACCAGCCTGCCAGCGGGCACCCCACCAAGCTCAACGTTCCCCAGAGCTTTTCCAAAGGCCACTGGCCTCCACCCCCGACGGTGGTGTTGGTGGAACACCATCTTCACCATCTCCCTCCACTCACCCATCGCATTCCCACCTCCTTCCCTCTCCTCCCCCTCCAGCC
>NW_009731026.1:0-5962 GCF_000703405.1 Apaloderma vittatum
GGGAGTTACTCCGGCGCTTGGTTCTTCTCTGGTTTTGTTTCTGCATAAGCTTCCCGTGGCTGTTAGGAGGCCGGATTTGTCTGCCAGCGGTATCCCCGGCCCCAGCAACGCCTTTTGTCCTACCTTAAGCTACGGGTAAACGCAGGAAAACCTCGTGTGGTAGTAAAGGCGAGTTTGGGCGCTAACTCGTCTGCCTTAATTGATTCGTGTAAGCTTGCTGAGGACCCCTTTGAGTCGTTAAAGTTACGGTAGCGTGAGACACCTGGTCAGTGAATGAATGAATGAAGTTTTTGAAAGACATAAGTACACCGCCTGAAGCTGTAAGACTTAATTATGTCACCAAGTGCAATAACTTATGTCTGTTTCTAGATTATATCATAAATTTAACTATTATATTTTCGCTGTTAGGTATTAGGTTTGCTTCTTGTGGCTTTGCCTATGGAAAGCTTTGCATCTCTCTCATTTAAAAGAGAGTAACTCTAACCCAGTTCACTTTTGACTGTGTCAGTCATGCCATCTTTAATTTGCTTTTTGCTGTATTACCTGCTATATCTAATGGAAAAAAACCAATTGGAATTGAGAAGACCCTTTTCACCAATTTGCTCTTTGTAAAGCATGTGCACCAATCATCTCCAATGTGGAAAATAATTTGTAGACAATGTACTTTGTAACTCAGTTCTGTACTGGAGTATATTCAGCTCCCAAGTTAAGGAACAGTCCGGTGTTGGGTTGTTGTGGTGTGGGGTTTTTTTTCTTTTTTTTTTTCCTTAGTTTTCGTCTAAGTCTCATATAAACATTCAATAGAATAAGAGTTTTAAAGTTTTGATATTTATTTATTTATTCCCCCTCAGGATGGGGATGTTCTCTTTAGTAATATGCATTCCAGCTGAGTTGTTGGACAGAAAAAAAAAAAAGCCATGAATTTTTATGGGAGTTCTTTAATTTTGCTGTATAGGCAAAGTCAGTAACAAAGATAGAGACAAGCACCAGAGAATAACTTTGTTCCAACTTCCTCACCAGAGGGTTTTCTCTTTCCCCTAAGCTAGAGTGTGTTCAAATAGTTGGTCTTATGTCTAGAACAATGGAGATGCCAGAGACCTTTGGCAGGATGAAGTTTGAGGGCAGATGGCTGCAGTGCAGAAGGAGGGACATGAGTCCTCTACAGTAGTTTCCACACTGAATTCCTTTGAGTTCTACTGACAGCTAGTTGCTAGTTGCTTGCAAGTTTGATTGATCCTTTCCTCCCTTTTTCTATTGAAGGTTTTCAATTCTCTCGCTTGCACCAAGTACTGAATCTCAATGGTTTTGTGTGGCCACACTCTAAATGAGATGTTAGAAACTTCTATTGAGAGGTGGGAAATAATTGGGGGATGAGGAGGAAGAAAATTTTAATAATAGAAGGGTGAGTGGGGTTAGGATTTGTTAAAACAGTAATTGGTAAACCGCTTAGAATTTTAAAACCATAACTTCTACTCTGGTGTTGCCTCTGTGCAATCCTGTGAAGTACCTGCTTTCATCTAAGCCTGTGGTTAATAAATACTGAATAAATTTAAATTTGAGTAATTTTTAACATCAGAATATAGCACCTTTCCTCCCATATTCCCCCAGTGTTATTTCAGTGCTTTTTTGCATAAAGATAAGAAGGAAAATTGCTTTAAGGGGTACTTCTCTGGTATCCTTGTTTTTTTGAGTATTTATCTGATTCTGCCCTTTTCCATCCAATTTGAGCTAGTCTTTCCTTCATAATCCATGGAGTTTTAATCTCTTCACCCCTGAAAAAACCAGCAGCATCAAATTAGTATGTTTGGAGAATAAAAGCTTTCAGTTACCTGGAGAATAGTATGCAGAATGCTTTTGCTGGGAATAAGCGACAAGGTTCTGATTTTTCACGTGTGTTCACCGCTCCAGCAATTCTCAAGGCTACATATCTTACTGTTGGAGATTTCTGATCCCTCCACAGAAATTTAATATATTTCCACAAGGTATTTCATTGCATAGCTGATTCCCACCTGCTCAAAATGTTTTCCCTCTTTCCTGTGTGTGATATCCTGTACTAATGACTGTCCTTCAGATGGGATTGGTACGTTTGCTCAAGAGGGCCTTTCATGTTGTGTGGAACAGGCAGCTCTGACAGCGGCAAGGCAGGCATGGTTTCCAGTGATAGTTCTAGCCAGTGGAGGGCAAAATTGTCTCTTGTATTCCTTCATGGGAGAGTTATCTTCTGACGGTTAATAGTTTAAGAGTGTCCGTGGAGTGTCCCCAAAGTCCTTTCCAGCTGGCTAGCCTACCTACTGGAGTAAATAAATCTGCTGTTCCTTTGTTACATTTTGTTTGTTTGTCTCATGGGTTTGTACTTAAGAGAGGGAAGCTGCCCTTTGTGGAGTGGTAGAATATTTCAGGAAATGTTTCCGCTCTTTTTCCACATTCTCTCTCTAATAGTAATGAAAAGACTTTTTTTTTTTTTTTTTTTAAAAGAAAACCCTCACACAGTAATTCAAAGGATTATGGATGTCTAAGTGCATGATCTGTAAACCAATGAAGTCACCTACCTACATGAAAACCATGTATTTCTCACCTGTCCTTTACTGTGTGGTGTGCTATTGTAAGTGATTTTGTTGTAAGAATGATTAAGAAAGATAAACTTAGCTGCCACATTTGCATTGTGTTTGAGGACTTTAAATTAGAAAAGACTATGTTATGAAAATGGTATTTCTTTACTTATGATAGGGTATTCTCCAAATATACAAGTGTCTGACTAATTGAAAAACCACTTACCCTTTTGAGTATTGTTAGTATCTGTGGGGATCAAACTTGATTTTTTTCAATTTTAGTTTTTGTTACCTTTCAACGAGACTATTTTTCATACAGTTTAGCAATTAATTGGATACTTTTTTAAAACAGAAGAACACTCAAGCTGACTTTTACTGCCAGAGTGTCTTTGTTAGTTGGCAAAATGATTTTGTAAGAAAAATTGTGCATAGTTGGTTGTCATATGTTTTCTTGCTTCTGTGTCATATAGTTCCGTACTGTTGTCCTGAAGCACCACAGTATTTTCATTACCCAGGATCATCTCTAATATTCAGAGTGCTGAATTTCGGGGGATTAATGCATACTGTTCATAAGATTTTATTAGAAATTGTGAATTTATGTGAAGGATGCTCCTGAATCTCCTGCCCAGAGTCCACAGGCTAAAGGTTCTCACTGGAGCTGCAAAGGCAGGTGGACTGTTACAAATATTATCAGAAACTAGTGACACTTAGGTAACAACTTCATCTGATGTCAAGCATCAACATGCGATATTCATGCCAAATTATGGTTTACTATAAAACTCTGTGGAAGTGATTGCCAAAGAGATTGCATGGGGGATCGAAACCAATCTTTTTTTATTTTTTTTTATTTTTTTTTCCCAAGAAGTAGACAGAGGAAATAATTAGACATTTGAGGTGGAGAAATCTACCGCTGTAGTTAAGTCTGAGAACCTATTCCATTGCTGTCAAATAATACTGGGTTTGGTTTGGCACTGAATTTTCCTAAATAACTGAAAGAGTTTTGTTTCACTATCCTAAACAAGTGTAATAGTGTGTCCCATTAGGGAATAGCCTTGTTTAATAATTTAGTAATGTGCTGGGGCCAGCAAGTCCAGTCACTTGCTCAGCTTCTACAGTTTATTATTTTTGTCATCGGTAAATGTGTTGTGTGAATAACGGCCACTTGGCTTGGTATTGTGGTAGCTCTCTTCTTCAAAATATTTCTCTTCCCTAGTGAGGATCAGCTCATCAATGTCTAAGTTATTGTTGCAAAGTTGTTGGGGGTTTTGTGTACTTGAAGGGCCTGCAAGAGGCTTTTGATTGCCAGTAGCTGTTTATATTTTGAGGTTATTGTGTTGTCAGGAAGTCAGTAGGAACCTTGCTCTTTCCAAGGAAAGTGAAGGGCACTTAAAAGTGTCAGGACCTCAGGATATAAAACTCTTTATTTGTGTTTTCTGCTATATAGTCTCATTCAGTGGTGATGACCTTCTTTAACTTTTCACCTGCGTGCTTCTTCATAAAATTGTGAAGTAAATAGAGAAATAACTGTAGTAGTGTGACTGAGGTGTATTTTAAGTCCAATAAATTGTGTAAACGGGAACTAGGAGTGTTTTCCTGTTGGGGACTAGAAGCTTGACCAATAGGTAAGAGTAGAGCTGCAGAGAAATACTGTTCTAAGTATCTCAGTGTTAAAGGTGCTTTTAAGGGCAGATAATTTTACTGGTTTATACCCTCTCTTCATACCTTCATTAGGATTACCTACATAGGTCCTGATACTGCTGTTTAACTATAATAATGTTTCACACATGCTGGTGCCTGTTGGCCAGTTATTGCATCAGCCTCAAATCAGCGCTAAATTGGTGTGGGTAGAACGGGATTTTATATGAAGAAAGAAAATTTTGTTCTGTAGACAGTGGGCAATAGGTGGCAGCCAGCTGTGTCAAACTTGCCCAGATGAGACTTGGTACTATGGAAAATCTCAGCAGGTGAGAAAGAGGAGGAGCTGGGAGGCTGATAAGGACTTCAGTTTTTAAATCATATGTGCAGACTTTGGGGTTGTGTTTACATTTTTGGGTTTTGTTTTATAAAGAGCTAAGTTATGAATCAGGGAACTGGAATACTAGGTAATGGAAATTAACTTCCTTGAAGATGACAGTAAGCTTTTCTGAAGTGAGATGTTGGTGAATTTCATTCTGGATGCCAGAATTTCTTTGTTAGTTGACACAATGATTTCATAAGAAAAATTCTGCATTTACCCAGATTTACCCACAAAAATGCTAAGATACAGTTCTGGAACATTTGTTAAGAGGTACAAGAGTAGACCTCTCAGACCAGAAATGTGTGTGTTTTAATTTGTGTTAAAACAATGGCTCAAAATCAGCTAGAGGGAGAGGTAGGCAAGTATTTATTCTCATTTAACTTTTTTTGAGTATTCTGGAGTGGTATAAGTAGTAGGGATAATATTCTGCACTTCAATAAAACAATGAATAGAGGCTTATATATTCTGTTTCTTTCCATGTCTTGAAAATAAGGTGAGGAAACTATTTTTAGTGGAAAAGTGGAAGAGTATATGAATAACTAATTCACAGAATCACAGAGTGTTAGGTGTTGGAAGGAACCTCTAGAGATCATCTAGTCCAACCCCTCTGCCACAGCAGGATCCCCTACAGTAAATCGCACAGGAACACGTCCAGACGAGTTTTGAATGCCTCCAGAGAAGGAGAATCACAACCTTCCTGGGCAGCCTGTGTCAGTGCTCTGGCACCCTCACAGTGAATTTTATTTTTAATGTTTCTGTGGAACCTCCTGTGCTCCAGCTTGCACTGGTTGCCCCTTGTCCTGTCATTGGACGCTGCTGAAAAGAGCCTGGCTCCATCCTCCCGACACTTCCCCCTTGATGTATTTATAAACATTAATGAGATCACCCCTCAGCCTCCTCTCCTCCAAGCTAAAGAGACCCAGCTCCTTCAGCCTTTCCTCATAAGGGAGATGTTCCACTCCCTTCATCATCTTTGTAGCTCTGTACTGTTAAATACTGTCAAATACTGAGAACTATTCTAGGATTCTCTGAGCTTTGTAGATATTTTCCATGCCTTTCTTTTGAGGGTTAGGAAAGTTTCCCACCAAGACTGATACGTGTGTGCATGCGTCCGTGTGTGACTGATTAAAAGAAAATTAGTAAATTGACAGTAATGTGATTTCTGAATAGAGGCAGGCTAATCTTTTTAATTTAAAGCCTACTTCTTGTCTGAGCAGCTGCAGTTAAAGGGAAGACAGGAAATGCTCCGTTCACACTCGTGAGCAGAGAAGTTGTTTCTACTTTGCTGAGGACAAAATAGTTCATCCTTGAGGTGGCTTTACCAAAAGGATGTGAACTCTGTGCTGAGTAGGGCAGCAGAAGACCTTTTGCCTGTGGTTTTTTTATTATTTTTGGG
>NW_009731026.1:5978-44586 GCF_000703405.1 Apaloderma vittatum
TAGCAATATTAATTCTGTTTTCCAGAAACAGAAACTTGGAAAATTAACAAGAAGGATCTGCTGTTAATCAAGAGAGAATGCACTAGTGGATCCAAATAAAAGATCAACATGTTTGAAAATTTTTAAAAACAGCTTGGTGTCTTTGTGTGAACTGCATATCCAGTCCTCAGACTTACTCATAGTTGTTTTCAGCACACTGTCCAAATATCTATGCAGAACTTCAACACTTCTGCATCTAGCTTTTAGTGGTATGATATCAATGTATTACTTCACAAGTGAACTTGTGTGATGTGCACTTCGCTTTGTGCTGTAGATATTCAATACATAGATTTTGATAACAGCAATAACATTTCTTAATGTCATGTTCAACATAATTTTTAACAAATTTGATTTTTATCTTAATGGATTTTTTTCATATGAACTCCATACAACTAGTGTGCAAAACATCTGTTTTTTTTTTTATTTTTATAGAGACGTCTTAGCTATTCATCTCTTCAGTCAGAATGCTGAGATACATGCTAATACAAGCATTCCATATATGCTTTCACAAAATAGTAAATATGTTGCTGAGGGTTTCTTTCTCACAGGCTTTCAAAGAAATTCTGTAACAAACAATTGGATTCCATATGTGAATAGGAGGAGAGTACTTCTGTGGATTTCCTGACTGGTGGTAGAGGTAAATGCCACAATGTATTCCTATTGAGCTCTTGTTTTCTGTACCACACTCTACATCTTTAGAGGGGCATAGGGCTTTCTGTACTATGTTAAGTGTTATATTTTTATACTTCAGTAAAACAGTTAACTAAAATAAAAATAAGTTAAATTTTAAAAATGAAATACATAAAGCATTTAACTTAAATACAACTTAGTCTAAATTCAGCTTAGGTCAAAGTGACTAGTTGAATATAATTTTATTGAAATGGTATGAATATGTTCTTAATCAGAAGCAAGCGTGCTTCTTAATGTTTCTTAATCAGAAACGAGCATGTTTTCTGGACTGCTGCAGTTCTGAAATACATGTACATTCTTTGAAGAAATGCATGGTCAGATATGCAAAATTATTCAAGCTGCCCTTTTCTGTTGGCAAGTATTTGCTCAATGTGGTGTTGCCTTACCTTAAGTCTAAAGCTAATATAGTGAATGATTAAAATAATATGAAAACCCCTTACTGTAGATTAAAGTTCTGTAAAGCTATCATGCCTGTGCTGAGCTCTGGATTTAAGATCTTAAACATAATATTTCGTTTTCTTCATCTTGCATAGTGGATAGGCTTAATTTTGGAACAACTTTTCTTCTCAGACATGCAGTTCAGGGTATAGCTAGAGTTGGTTTCCAGCCAGTGAAATTTGAAGTCATCCATTACAGCCATGTGAGAGAACTGTACAGTCTGGATGCTTTTAATGTTACTCAATTTTGTAGTCTTTGTATTCTGCTCCTTTAACTGTCTTGTAAATAAATCAAAATTGTGCTGTTAAACTGTTCCATGTTAGTATGGCATTAAAACTTGCTTGGTTAGCACTTTTATGCATTCTGGAATTTGCATATCCCCAGGCAAGTTATTTATTTTGTATTCTGGGTTAGTTATATTGCTTCTTATCTAATTGCTTAACTGCCTTTACATTGAAGATTACACATATAAAGCAGTTCATGGTTTTAAATTCATATACAGAAGATTTTAATTTTACTGTTTGCATATACAGTAACTGTGTAATAGACATTAAAAGTTTCTCGTCTTTGAAATTAGGATATGATATATGGCTAAGGATATAATGTAGGACTAAAGACGTGCACGGGATAAACTTCCCTTTCTTTTGGAAATAAGTAAAGGGAGAAAGAAGTGGGCATACTTTAAAGAATCATAGAATGATTTAGAATGGAAAGGACCTTAAAGGTCACCTATTTGCAACCCCCTGCCATGGGTAGGGATGCCTCCCACTAGACCAGGTGCTCCAAGCCCCATCTAGCCTGGCCTTGAACACTTCCAGGGAGTGGGCTTCCACAATGCCTCTGGGCAACCTGTTCCAGTGTTTCACCCCCCTCACAGTATAGAATTTCTTCCTATATCTAGTCTAAATCTACTCTTAGTTTGAAGCCACTACCCTGTGTCCTATCACTGCACTCCCTGATAAGGAGTCCCTCCCCTTTCCTGTAAGGCTCCCTTTAACTACTGGAAAGTCACTTATAAAGTCTCCCTGGAGCCTTTTCTCCTCCAGGATCAACAGCCCCAGTGGTCTTAGCCTGTCCTCATAGGTGATGCATTTCAACCCCGTGACCATCTTTGTGGCCCTTCTCTGGACTTGCTCCAGCAGGTCCATATCCTTATCATTTGGGGGTCCCGGAGTGTGAGTGGGGTCTCACCAGAGCAGAGGGGCAGAATCATCCCCCTTGACCTCCTGGCTGTGCTTTTTTGATGCAGCCCAGGATGTGATTGGCTTTCTGAGCTGTGAGAGAGCATCGCTGGGTCATGTTCAGTTTTTCATCTACCAGCGCCCCCAAGTACTTCTCTGCAGGGCAGCTCTCAATCCACTCATCACCCAGCCTCTACTTGTGCTTGGGATTGCCCCAACCCAGGTGCAGGATCATGCACTTGGTCTTGCTGAAGTTCATGAGGTTGGCCTGGGCCCACCTCTCCAGCCTGTCAGGTTCCCTCCAGCGTGTTGACCGCCCCACACATCTTAGTGACCTCAGCAAACTTGCTGAGGGGCCACTCAACCCCACTGTCCATATTGCTGACAAAGATGTTAAAAAGCACCAGTCCCAGTACCAATCCCTGAGGAACACCCACTCATCACTGGCCTCCCATCGGACATCAAACCATTCACCACAGCTCCTTGAGCGCAACCAGGCAGCCAATTCCTTATCCACTGAGTGATCCATCTGTCAAATCCGTGCCTCTCTCTTTAAAGACAAGGATGTCGTTTGGGACAACGTCAAATGCTTTTCACAGAGTGGCTTGATTTTTGGTAGATGTTAAAACTCAGATTGTTGTGAGTTGTTGAAATTAGGAACCTACAGCTTAAATTTGCAGCCTCTTAAAATCAGTAGTGCCATTTGAAACTTTTGATTCTAGCCTTTTAATTAAATTGCAAAAAGTGTTTGACTTTATCTTCAGTTGCAAACATTTACAGATCACTGTAGGTACTTAGGCCATCTGAAAATTGAGATTTGGTGAAAATTTCTTTAAAAGCTACTTAAATGAAAAAAGCTATGTACCTTTGAATTTGTATGTGGATCTTATAGCTCTATATGGGGTGAGAAGCCAATCAAAAATAGATTTGAGTGTGCATTCTTTTAGAATTCAGTCGGCTTGTTCCTTCTGTAGAAAAATCTTTCAGAAGCAGACTTTTCACTCCGTTGGCCAAATAAGCCCAAGCATTTAAGCCCAAGACAAGGTTAGCAGCCTGCAAATTCAAAAACCAAGTCGTGCATGTATTTATGTGGTGAATGTGTAAGTGAGGGTCATAAAATGCAGATTTTGGATCAAGTGTCCAGCATCGTCACTACTCTTTTTCTTCTATGAGAATATCTTGGTGCCTGACATTAAACTTGATGATTGCTTTAGCTTTATACCGTGTGATCTCTTGGATGCCAGGCAGATTCAGAACTGAGTTCTACAAATTCTGAATGTTTCCCTTCCTTCACCTCCCGCTCACACAACTCGGTCACTGTGGCTTTCTGGTTTTGGCACGTAGCTGGTGCCTTAGGTATGGCAGTTGGCAGATACTTCACAATCAAGTGTTTAGTGGTAGGAGGTGATATAGGAATACATAACATAAAATGAAGTAGAGTGAGGAAGCAAGGATAAAAGAAAGCAAGGTAAGGATAGTAATAAATTATTATTCTTTTTGCTATCTAAGCCAGGAGTTGTCACCAGAGAGCGTAGAGTTTGGGACTATGATGCAAAACGTAGAAGAGAGCATGTATATAATGAAGAGGCTTAACGAAAAGGTGCCTGATGTTACCATGGAACAGAACTTGCGCTGTGCCACTGCTCAGGCATAAAAGTGATTGGCGGGAGGCCCTGTGCGAAGACTAAAATCCTGTCTCCACTAATGTGGAAAATTATGGTTTCATCTGCAAAAGGAGGTAAAGCTTGGAAGGAATTAGCATATCTCTAGCACTGGGTGGCATCTGGAACTGAATGGCTGGGTTAAATCCTTCAGTAATGATTAATGAGACTCGTTGCTTAGGTTATACAGCCCTTAAAAATTAAAAGGAATAATTTAAAGCTAGATACAAAGCAGAAAGAAGGAACCTTTGCTACTATCTACCTCTTGAATACAGAAGGAAGTCTCCCCTACCTTTTGACACAAGGAGAAATCTGTTAAGTGCTGCAGTTATGTTTAGAAATTAAGCAATTAACTTTTGAACAATTGTTCAGAGGAACATTTTATGACTTTTTAAATGTGTATGCAGCAGTCTGTGCCTTGAACTGGGAAGGAGTGTACAGGATGGAATTTTGCAGCTGGTGAGTGCTTTGCCTCTTAGAAAATTTGGAAAATACTTGTTTCTATTTTCTCTTTCACTCATGTGTGTTAATCTGTGTTGCCTGTAGGGGAAGCAAAATATTGAAACCTATAAAGTGAAACAGAATACTTTAACTTTTCTTGAGCATGATTTTGGCAGTTACTGAGCTGAATGGTAATGCAGCTTTGTATCATAACAGGAATAATGTTGGAAGTGTTCAAAGGCTGTCATTCCCTAGGAGGATTATAGTACTGATATAAATACACTTCTGTTTACTTCCAAGTTTTTAGTGGAGAGAATAGAGAAAACAGTGAAGCATGTGTTCAAGTGTTAAGTTTTTTAGAACTGTAAAAAGGAACAAACAGTGGCATCTTTTATGATGCTATTGCTTAAAATGGTTGACCTTTCTGCAACAAATTCGTAGGGTTAGAAAATAAAAGGGAGCTAGGGCCTTCTAGAATAAGATATTATCCCTCTGGGGCTTATCGTTGCAAATACTAAAATAGAGCTCATCTTTAATCTCTACCAGCTAGAGGCTGAGGTTTCCTAAACTACATTGCTGAAAAATCTCTGCTCACAACATTTTTGGCTTATGGATTGCCATTTATCCCACTTGTTTAATGTCTGTCCTTTTTTTGTTTTGTGGTTTGTTTTTTTTTTTAGCTTAGTTTAGTTTGTGATTTGCGGAGCGAGTGGTGCATCCAGCAGAAAGCAAGGAAATAAGATTTGAAAGTGAAGCGATCACTTCTTTCACATCCATACATTTATGTGGTAGCCATTACCATAATATGGAATGAAACTATTTAATTCCTTCCCACTCACCCTCCTCTATATTCTATATCAGATGGGGGGCATTTTTCCCTGGATTTACTCTGACAGCCAAACTACAGATTTAGATTGACCCTGTGCTTTAATGTTGTGACCAGAAAGAGTTAATGTTATTTATACAGGCAGCTTTTGGGTTGTTGGTTTTTGGGTTTTTTTAATCCAACTGTAAGGATTATTGATACTGTGGACATTTTATTTTGACTGATAACTCTGAATTGGTTTGGGGGTTTTTATTTTTGAGGGGGAAATTCCTATTTAAATGTCAAGAAAATCAACTGTTATTATTCCAAAAATGTTGGCTTAATGTGTGCACTAGGATTATTGTGTCTTCAGGATTGCTATTCCTGTCTTCGGCAAGATTTTACATTTTATTTTACATTAATTTACAGAAAGATATTTTCATGTTGTTAGCCTTTTACCATACTGCAGGAAGAAAAGCAACAACCTCACAGCTAAAAATTCATGGTGACCTACAGTCCACTAATAGCTGGAATTAAACAGAATTAGTCATTTAACTTGGTCATTTCATCACAATTCCTGTAGGCTTGCAGCTGATCATTTTGAATCTCATCAAATGAAATTTGATTTTCTCACCTTACACAGGTCAAGTAAAAAGGCACATCAAGTTAATGAATCCTTTTCTTTGCAACGAACTGAACATGATATTTGTTTGTGTTCTTGCATTCATGAAATCACAGGGTGTTGGCAACAAGTCCATTACTGACTCTGTGCCTGGTGTTTCTTAGGGCTTTTACTCCACCCAATGCATTATATGTGCAGACTATAACGTACTTGTTGTAACTTGCTTTAAAATTAGGATTCCTTTTTTTTTTTTTTTTAGGCAGTAATGAAGAGGAAATAAAAATAGCTCCCTCTTCTTCATTAGCATAAATGAAAGAGAAACAGCAACTCATTTCTTCAGTGGCCTGAGGAAGAAAAACAAAGCTAGGCTGAATGCTCAGCTCTTTAAAGTCAAAGGAAATTGAACTACTGATTTCAATTTTTACCTTGTCTTGCAAAGATTGCAGTTGTGTGTCAGTTTTCCACTATGTACTATTGCATAGGAAAGCTTCATAGTGGGGAAAAAAAGAGATTAATAATGTCTCTTAGAAAATGAGGAAAGTTTTTCAAGACTAATAAAATTCTGCAATTTAGGATCCATTTTTGTTATTGATTGCAAGTTGGATTTCTTGCTCGTTCTGTTGATGCTGTTGGTGTCTTTTCCATGGTAGTCTGTCATTCCCATGCTTCCTCAACACCTGGACTGGTTTGGTTTTAGCTTCTCATTTTTATCTGCTTTGATTTTGTTTGTTCATGTGTCTCATAACTTTTTTCAAAGCATTTTTTGGCCTTGAATTTTCCTGGGCTCTAGAATATGTCTTTTTCTGTGGTGCTTAGCAAGGATTCCGGGAGAAGTATAATACATAAATCTCGGAGTTTGAGATTTATAAATATCTGATGGGTTTTAGATAGCAAAAATACTCAACTATTATTGTTGCTCAGATTTGAGAATTAATACAGTCTGGTTCCTACCAGCACCAAATATTTGAAGGGAGTCATAATATATTACAAACAAAGTGTTAAACACAGATCACTTGCTTAAAGAAAGAATGGTGTCTGCCACTTCAAGTAAGCTCATCAGCTTGTAGAACATGTTATTTCCAAACCTTTGCTTAATTTCATTCTTTTTTTCCCAAAAAAGTTTTAAATTACAGAAAAAATAAAGCCAGGTTTGCCTCTGACTACTCTTTTTTTTTTTTCCCAAAGAAGTACCAGGTGTCTGATCAATAGCATGTGCTGGGAGGCAGGAATTTCATCTCCGAGGAGACTTTAAATGCACTTACTTTCAGCTTTCATGAGCTACAAGTTGTATGTCTTGTTTTGTTTTCCTTTTCAACTGGGCGATGCTAGGTAGACTTTTGTTTTTTTCACTACTGATTTAAGACACAGATATGTACATATTTTTCTTCAGGCTTTTAAGGGCTCAAGTTTAAGTGGTAGATCATTATTCCATGCATCAAAAGTGAAGGGTGATTAACTCAGTCTGGGTGCATGCAGTGTAATTTTAGAGGCTACAAATGTTGTTACAAGTCAGGTTAAGGTTTAAAGGTGAAAGTTTGGCTGAATGAGTTTTACAGCTTTAAAGTTCATGTACACAAACAAAGAAACTCTTGTTTTCTACCCATTTATGTGTATTGAGCAAGTAGCTCGTGCTGCAGAGAAGAAAATGTGAAGATTGTGCAGTTTGCCGTAAAGTTCAAGCTGCATACTTCTTGTTTCAATTTAGAAGTCCCATTATACAAACTGAGTCTAATACAGATTTTGCTTAGGCTGTTCATCTCCTAAATGTAAAGTGAAAGGATAATGGCTTTAAGCTAAGTGATAATGATGAACTAAATGATAATGGCTTTAAAACACTATAGCTTAACTTTTAACATTAATGTATTTTTTTACATGCCCTCATATGCCATTAAATAATTTGAAGAATCTGATGAGATAAAACCCTAATAAAACTCTCCTAGTGTGTTTAAGCTTTTCTTCTCGATAGTTCTAAAGTTGCATTGGTAACTTGGTTTTTCACTCAGTTTTCTGACTTACTGTATTCCCCAAAATGTAACAGTATGTGGGAAGAGAGTGCTGGTTGTTTTTTTTCTGAGTGACAGGGAATTTCTTGTAAAGATACAGCCTGATTCATGATGTTAAAATTGTAAGTGATGAGACAGATAGGACTTGGCCCTGTCTGTGTGTGCTGCCATCCCCCAAAGATTTCTTAGAGTCAAGTGATATGGAAGCATTTTTGAATTTCTGTGATCAGTTCCATTTACATCAGGTAAAAGCTAAATGGTGTGGATTTTTATGGGGCTGTATACTAATGTCGGAAGCCGTTCAGCTGCATCCGAAGAAGTGATCCAGCCTCATAACAATTCTGACCACGAAAGCTAGGCTGTATAAATGAAATAAAGCAAAATGGAAGTGATTAACGGGAATAAAAATAAACAGCTTTTGGTCTCAGTAAATGATACCTTTAAAGCACAGCAGCCTTGTCGAACATAATTAAAGCTGTAAGAACTGGGGTAGAGTGAGCGGGCTCTATTCTCAGAGGTCATGATGGAAATACAGAGGTCAGGGTTTTGCACTTAGTCTTATGTAAACAGTGTCATGCCCTGGTAGGTATAAGAATCGATTTAACAAGGTTAAGCTAATTTTAAAAAAATAAAACAAAAAAACCCCACAAGCCCAAAACTCAAAAATAAATTTGCACTCATTTGATATCAGAATTACTTTGTGGTTTCTGTATCCTCATTTAACCAGTTAACAGAGGAAAGTGAAGAGAGAAAAGTGAGAAGTACAGGTTTCTATTTGTGTTTGCTTGGGGATGCCAGTTGCTGCTAAGTGATTCTGTGGTGTCCAACTTTGTGCAATAACACTGTAGCTTTCCCAGAGTGTATCCCTTGAAATCTGTGAGTAGAGAGTTGCTAGTTTTTTGCCTGCAGTTCAAAATGAGACTGCTTCTTAGAACTTTTCTTTCTACTTCTGCCTATTGAATATTACTGTCATGTGCTTATCCTTCTTCCAGTCTTGAATGGTGCTGTGTATCTCCCCAACTATGTTAAATCTTCATTTAGTTCCAGTGGTTGTGGGATTTGGTTGTTCTTTTTTTCCCCTTCATTAGCAGTTTGGGTTATGTATACAGACCTACACTTATCCAAGGGTGTGGAGCTATCCTAACAGTTGCCCCTTCTGAATTAAACACATTTTCTTTCTTTCTCCCTGCTGCATCTGTTTTCCTTTGTGTTGAGCTTCTTTCATTGTGGTACATCGCCAGTCAGAAGGAACCACCAGCTCCAGACAGAACACGTCTCTTGACAGTTAAAAGAAGGATGGCTGGCAAAACCCCCAAGAATTCAATTGAAAACAGAGTTTGTTACTTAGTCTGGCAAGCACGGGCACTGCTCCGTCCCAGAAGTTTCAAGGGCAGTCGCTTGGGCTTTCATGTGCTTTGTCTAGTCATCCCCGAGCTGTGAGCCGGCCGGGGCTGACCAGATAGAAATTGCTGGCGGTGTAAGCTGTTGCTTTGCTGTCACTGCAGCGTAAGGAGGGCTGCAGCCCCTAGGAGAAGAGGGAGACGGGTGTTTAGCATAACTCTTAAGTATGTGGAAGAAATGCGTGGCAGTTCCTGGCTCCAGCTGTCTTCAGACAGCTCTTCCTTGGTGTGAAATGCTGCTTTAATGTAGGTCAGCTTTAACTGTTGTGAATGAGTGTAGCTCTAGTGAAGTCAATGAGCCGGTGTTAATTTACTTCACTTGAGAATCTGCCCAAGTAGGTGAGCAACTGGCAAACTCCAAGGCAAGTGCTTATCCCACAGAAGAAGTTCAGATCGTTTACATGTTTTGTATCTTTCTTCTGCCTCTATTCTGAGGAGGAAGTTAACATTCCTACATCCTTATTGTGGTTATTGCAAGTAGAATTGTATTAATGAAAGTTTACAAACTGTTTCTGTTTTGGAAATAAAGGGATAAAAGGTACTTCAGCTTTTCATTCCACATCCTCTTTTATTAATAAAATGAGTGGGTGATCTGAGCTCATTGAGGAATAGGTGAGATCACAAAACTGTCAGTCATTATTCAGCATGACTGACATAATTAACAGCTTCTAGGTGGAGGAAACTGAAGATTGCTTTTAGTGGAGACTGCTGAAGCTTGCCCTGCCCCATTCACAGAATAGAGGCATCAAGTATACCAGAATTTTTTATATGTCTACTAAAAAATGAAATAAACATTGTGTTTTGCACCAAAGAGCTTACTTTCCTATGTTATAGTTTGCGTTTACCCGACACTTACATAGCAGAAGGAACAGGGTATAGATTTATTTTGCCTTTAGTGAGGCTTGTGAGGATGAGTGCTCTGTGCATTCAAAACTGTTTCATCAAGACAGATCAGCACCGTTGCTAGAGATGCAGTTATTTGTTACAAAGTATTGCAAGACTGGTAACACTTAGAATTTTCTGTTCAAAAAAATTATCACCTTAGAGGTCAAATGAAAATTGTGGCCTTCTTAGCAAGTTGGATGACAAAACTGGTGACTTTGAAAACCTTCTCAGAGTAACTAAGCCATTAGAGTTTCCAAATCTAGTATTATCAAGTAGTGCTGTCTATAGGTCTTGAAGGAGTCAGATGCTTTTAGTGCTGGACTGTGCAACACTTAAAGATGTGCAAATAAGAGGAAAAAAAACCTTCTGTAGCATAGTACATACATATCTATTGGAAGAAGGAAGGCAAACGCCAATTGACTTTTTTGGTTGTGTTGTTGGCTTAACCCAGAGACTCTACGACTAGACCCTTCCTACTGTTGGGATGATTTGCTTAGGCAGATGTAACATCCTAAGTGTTTGCAGGACTGGGGAAATTTATTTTGTTCAGTTTGAACTGCGGCTCTTTACTGCCCTGTACTTTGGTTCCTCCTGCAAGCATGTATATTGAAGTTTCTTAAAGGAAGTGTTTTTGCATACCAATTGCTCTGCATTTACACGGGGTGCAACCATGTAAAATGTTTAATATGTATTTCCTTTTCTTTGTCATGAAACTGCTTCAGGAATAAGAAGGCAATTTACTTTTCAAACATTCATAAACACATAATCAGGGAAGATGTGCAATTAGGAAAAGAACTGCTGTATGCAGAATGCTACCTGTTGTATCAGACCAAGAGTGTATGGAGCTTTGCTCCTTTCGCTCATCCACCGGCATTTCAAATGAAATCTTTAGCCTGGAATGTGCTCTGAGCATATCCAAAGTCAAGTATCAAGTATCATCACATTGGGTATTTTTTTGTGAATGGTTGATAGTCCCAGATGGAAGGCACAGTTGTTTCCTGGTTGACAGCGTAAGACTAGTTGCCATTTGTAGCTGGGACTTGCAAGAGGATCTCTAAATCATCAGATGTTTCGTCTGCTAGCTCTGTGACTTCAGGGGATGTAAAGAAAGATGTAGCCAAACACAAAGAAAGATTCCTCAGTGTTTCTTTTTACCAGAGCTGTAATGTGCTTTATGTAGGTAACAAAACTGAGGATCATATGGGGTTTTGTGTTAGGGTAACCTAAGCGTGGTTTCTCTTCTTGAATTCTCAGGGGTTGCAACCAGAGCTAAGTCAGGTGTTTATCACATTTGTGTGTGATGAGTGTTCATACTCCAGCACAGGTACCTATTGCGTTTGGCATCTCCTTCGCAGCGTAGGAATTCTCTCACCTTCTGTATGTCAGAAGCTGGGCAGCAGCAGAGGTGCTCCAGTCTGCCCTGAGCTGCATGCCTGCTGGTTAGGAAGTCATCTTCCAGGCCCAGGGCAGTGGGGACTGGAAGACAATTGTGTGTCAGCAGTTTGAGAAGCGACGTTTAACACCGCAAGCGTGATGGTAAGGGAGATGGAGGGTTACAGACCTATAGATCCTCAGCTAATTATTCTGACACAATCCTTGTGTACATGACTTCCTCGGCAGTTCCTTCCTTCCTGATTTCAGATTCCTTAGCATGGGTAGTGTTGTGGGAGACGGCGACAGAAAATTTCTTGGTTTGACTGGGTTGGTTGTGTGATTCCTCTGTCATTCTTTGCTTAGGCTTTTCTTCTGTTTTTACACAGTCTATCCAGACGTCTTGCTTGCCCTGCCCTGCTTATAGGGATTTATTTTAATTACAGCTTGAGTTAACTTTTCTTTGAACATGTTAAGGTATGTCTCTAAAATACATATGTATTTTTTTAAAGTCAGGTATTATATAATGTATATGGTATGTTTTGGAATGTGCATAGTTCTCTGGCAACCATTAGGCAAAATTATGTCTTTACATATATTATTCTACTCTTAAGTTACATACCGATTTTTTTATTTTTTTTTTTTAATATGTAGTAGTACCCTTGGGGATAAAGTAGGATCAAAAGCTATTTCTGTTTAAGAAGTTGGGTTAAATATTATCAGTGTTCATACTGCAACTTTGCTAGTACTTGTACTGAGTGAAATGACTTGGCAGTCTTGAGGGCTAATACTCAGTTTCAGGGCAGGTGTCAGACAGGATTCTTTCCTCCCGGACTTGTGTTTTCTATGTCATTACAGGTTAAGGCAGAACAGTAAAGGCCTTATTTTATCTGAGGGTGAATTAAACTAAAGGAAGCAATGTTTCGACAATTTGGTTTGAGAAAAGTGTGAGAAGGTGTGCTAGTGTGTGCACACACCTAAAAGGCTGTGTGTAAAGATTCTCCATTTTCATGGATATGGCTCAGTTCCAGAGATTAATGTATTTGGCTTGTAAACATATAGGCTTAGAAATATTAAATAAGTGAGCAAAAATTCTGGGAGAAATATGGAAAGTAGATTGGAGTTACTTTCTGTGTTGGAACTTGACTAGGGGATCAAAATCATTATGTGATTTATTTTGGAAACTACATTTGAACAGCCATGCACTTCATGTATTCACTTCTTGCTAGTGTGTCAGTGTGCAGGATCTGTAATGTAAGGACTCTGTATTTTTAGATTAGCTGGAATCTAGAAAAATAAGCATGCAGGATTTTTCTTCACTTTTGTGTAACATTGACTGAGTGAAGAAGCTTTTATGGGCTCTTTGGTTTGACCCGGGGCAAGTGCCCGCGTGTTTGTGCAGTGGTGAAGTCTAACTTAAAGTTCAGATTGGTTTTGTGTTGTTTTTTGTGGTTGTCCTGAGGTTTGAGTTCTTTTTGGTGCTTTTTTGGTTTTTTATGGGATTCAGCCATCACTAATTAGGGTGCTGCGAAAGCCATGGAAGAGGATCGGAGCACCCAACCATCAGAAGCAATAGCAGCCTGGCAAGTATTTGGCAGCTGAGCTAATGAATGCCTCTGCATTAGGCTGTTGATATATTGGCCAGCTTTAATTCTGTGCGTTCAATAAAAAGTAGATGCTACTCAAGCTGCATTTGTTTTTTAAGGAAATACTTCCAGGATGAAGAAAACGGCTAGGGAATCTGAAGAACAAGATTTATTAAAATTGCTACATAATGGCTTTTGAAATAATATTTTACCTTTTTGGGTGTAGCCTTGGAACAAGACGACATTCAGCAACGTGAAGGGAAAATTACAGAGTGTACCAATATTATCTTGTCATCTTAAGGAAGTGGTTTTAGTCTCACAGTTGAGGAATGTTGTGCTGAGGATAAATTTTTTATATATTGTTTAACAGTGAAGCACTAGTTCTTTTTTTTTGTCTTTGTGTGTATGATGTATATTTAAATCTATGGCTCGCTAGTGTAAAAAATGTAAAAAGGAGATAAATGCTGTGAAGATAAAGAATTCTATCTCCTATCATAGATTATTGAGAAGTACTGGATATTCACTTCCCTGCTAATGTGTATTACATGAAACTCTACTGGCATTGATTGTCAAAATGTTACGAATACTGTTCTCTTGATAAGGTCCAGTTACTTCAAGGTATGGGTGAAAATGAGTTGGATTTATTTGTCTGTGGTAGGAGTGCTAACATGAAGTTAAGTTTACGTTACACAGAACTATAACAACAAAAAATTGTGTATCAGGTTTCGTTACTACCTTGTTATTTTGGAATTGTACAGGAAGTGTCAACCTGCTTGAAATGTGTAGTCTTAATTATATAACTTTTAGTATAATAGTCATAATTGGATATTACACATTTTCTCAATACAATTAAAATCAACTTTAACAGGAAGAGAAGTCTCTATTTAGCAATGTTTTTCCTCTGACTGGATTAAGATATCTTCACCACAGTGATAAAATCTTAACTATTTTGATTATATTTTTTCATCTAAGTTTTTTCACTCTGAACAATCTTAAGGAATAAACCTTGTAAGCAGAGATTATAGTGTTGTTTAAAGATAAGCTCTTTCCTCCTTTGCTTTCTAGGAAATGAAAATAATTTGTCATGGGCATAGACTTCAAAGTTAAGTCTGTAAATCTGAGAAATAAAATTATACAAAGTTATTAACTACTTATTAGAACAATCAAGTCAGAGGCTCCATGCAGCAAAAATGATTTTGGTGCGTGCTTATTTCAGTAAGTGCCAGAATTTAGAGAGAACTGCATTTGGGAACAGGTAGCCTAGCTAATCTGATGTGTTGTAACTTTTCAGTTCCAGCAAAATTCAGAGCAGATAGCTGAAGTTTTTATAGTATTTCTGAGCAGGTACATAAATAGCTAGTTATTGGTTAATGGTCAGTTTCAAGTCCTTTTTAAGTTGTAGCTTTTTCTGTCTTGTATTGCTATTTTATCATTGATTTTTTTGATAGTTGAATATAGATGCTTATGACTATGTCATGGAAAGCTTTCTTCACTTGCATAGTCCTTTCTTTTCTCCAAAGGCTTTTTGCACAAAGGAAATAAATCCTACTGAATTATTTTGGGATATCCTGGACATAAACATATATTGTTCTTACTACGTTTAAGTAGCAGAGTTTACTACATAATAAAGAAAGTTTCTTAAAGATAATATGCAATAATATTGTTTACTACTTTAGTGTAATGCTGTTCTAGCTATGGAGCACTGAGTTATTATATACTGGATCGTTAAATCCCAAACTCAAAGTCAATTAATTGTTTTAAGTAAGATTAAAATGTTTATTTTTTCCTTTTAAAATTTTGATCTTGCTTCAGATTCCTTCTCTGAGATAAGTGAAAGGATTAACTTGTTCTTTCAGATTGCAGAGTGCAATGTTCAGAGTACCTAGCTATTTAGTTTGAAATAGATTAATCCTTGCTTAATATACAAATATTAGTATGTTGTGATTTTTTTTTTCCCCCTAGCACATTCATTCTTCTTATGAATAGCTGATAGTTTTGACAATTTTCAGCAACTCTTATTAGATAGACCTTTAATCCTCTACTACTGCCTGTCTCCATCATTATAACTACAAGTTTTGGCATGTTAGAGAAGAGGGGAGTGTTTTCTCTGGGAAAATATTCATCCTTAAACAAAAAAAATAAATGAAGTGTTTTAAAGTGTTATTAAAATAAAGAGGCTTATATATAATTAGGAAAAAAAAAGTATAATCTTTCATGTGTGTATTTTAAAAGCCTGTTGGGAAGCTTCAGAGATGAAAAGATTGTTTAGAAAATGGGTTTTTCTGTTCCAATAGAACAGAAAATGCCATTTAAAAGTGTCTAATGAGAATCAATTCATTACCTTTCCCATCCAAATTTCTAAGAAATTTTGTTTGATTCCTTCTAGATCTGTTACCTGAGACAGTAATTGGGAATATCACTGTGGTAATGCTACAGTTTCTGTAGGAAAAGCCGCTGTTCCTCCTGCATCCACATCCTCTCCTCTTACCTCTCTACTTTGCTTGAGTCTACTGTGTGAGCACAAGGGCACACTACTCCTGTTTGTTTTCTTTCTGTAGAGGAAAAGCTGGTCCACAGTATAAAACTTTAAAACGTGAACATAAAAATTTAAATTTTACACAACATATTGGTTACAGAGCAGTACTGCTCTAGGACATGCCAGGAGCTGCCTTTATGGTTTGGGGTTTTTTTGTGGTACTGCATTAAAAAGCATTTTATTTTTCAAGTACAGATATTTGACTCAAAAAAAAAAAAGTAATCTGGAATTAGATTTTGTAAGATGAGTGGTGAAAGTCAAACAGTGTAGTATTTTACAGATTGTTTCTAACACTTCTCTTAAATATAGTATACTGAATGGTTTTCACTTTTTTGGATGAAGATAGTATGGAAATCCAAAAAACCCTCTTGTACATTACTATATGTACACAATTGAAAATAAATTTAATGGAAAAATACGGTAAAGGTGATGATTCTACATTATCCACATGGTTTCATGATACCAAACTATGAACCTCTTGAAACAGCCTCCCATGGGGTGATAGTAGCTCGCAGCTTACAGTTGAGGTTCCATCTTCAAGGGACGAGCATAGATGGGCCTCTTTTCTAATGACAGCAGCAGAAAGGACTTTTGGAGCTTTGTGTCACTGATACTTTACATATTGTATTTTCTTCATACATATACATATGGTTAGGCCAGACTTAGATCTTATAAGCAGGCTAAGGTCTTACTGACTTCTTTAGTCTGAACATGGCTGCATGCTCAGATCCAGGAGCTATAGCCTGCCTTCAGATGCTTCCTTTGGATTTTTTTGGAAGCACTTTCCCTTCTAGGGGAGTAACAAAGAGAGGGAAAAAGATTCTTGAAGATACATTTACTGTGCTGGTGGAGGCGTAGTTAAAACCAATAAATCTTTAATAATTAAAACAGCAACTGTATGACTCAGATTTTGTGCTACGTGGGTGGAATGCTTTGTTGTGGCTAATTAAATTACAGTTCTTCTGTTCTTAGATGTTGAACATCTTCCAAGGAGTTTTTCCACCATATGCATTACCTGTGATAAGACCAACGTTGTCTCGGGTCAGCTTATGCATTCCTTTTTGGTTAACAGCCAAGATTATTGGAACTGTGTATCTGTCCTCCCTGAGGATAGATGGTCTATGTTAAGCATCTGTCTCTACCTTGAAAAAATAGGATTCAACTATTGCATCTTTCAGTTAAATTATTGGAGAAATAAAGTAGGGCACAGGGATGGATTCCGACTTTCTGAACGTTCCAAGTACTTCTAAAACTAAAAAGTGAACCTTTGAGCTCCTTGCTACTGAAAGTGCTGTTTAACGTTATTGCCACCACTTATTTTAATCAGTGAACCAACAATGACAAAGAGGGTAATCCTAGGGATGTGTATTTATAAAATATATTTAATATCTGATAGGATTATATTTTTTTTGCACATACATGTTGAACTTTGCCAGATGGGAGACATTTAATTGCTAATGCATAGTGCTACATAAATACACCTAGCTATTCTATCAAATTCTATCTTTGACCTGTCAGATCCTATGAAAATATATTGTGTTACAATGGTAATACTTTAATTCCAAAATATGCTTTTATTTTTGTTGTTGTTGTTTTTTTACCCCTGCAAGATTTCCTCTCAGTAAAAGCTCACCCAGTTGGTTTTGGGGTTTGTGAAGCATTCTAAATTCATGTGTTTTCATTTAAGAATGCATTACAGATGCCTTGTTTATATCTATTGGCATCAAGCATTTCTAGAATGTAAATTCAGATGATTAAACCAGTTGAATTGACAATTAAAGCATTTAAGAATTAAGAGTCAATTACTTAAAATGTTAGATCATGTTAGTAGGAAGTAGATGCCCTGCAGTGGGGAAGGGAGGAGCATGAGCAACCACAACTTCCAACTGCAAACGATATATATCGGCGAGGAAACAGCACTGTGTGTCGTCGCTACAGGGAAGCAAAAGCAAAAAAACGCAGCAGGACTTTGTCAGGAAAGCTGTTAGGTCTGGGGTTTTCACCTGTTAAAGCCAGCTGTCCTGTGCAGGGGTTCGCTTTCGGTTGAACTCCATGTTTACTGCAGTTGGTAAAACTGCAGCCCAATCTGCGAATTCTCAAGTGTTCAAAGTCGGTGGCTTTATGTGATGCGTGGGGAAAAGTGTCATGTGTTAGAAAGTTGAATTAACTTCTTGATGTGCTTCGCTTGTGTTTACATTGAGATTTTAAGTGGTGTTTTACAAACCCTATCACCATACTGCTGCTGCCAAAGTGACTAATAGACAGATCTATTGACACCATCTGTCTAAGGAATCCACAGCCGCTCTTTTGAAGTCTGGTTTAATTTTCAGCAGAAAAGCGGTCTTTGTGCGAAGAATTATTTCTGTTCGCCTTTTCTTTCTCTTCTGCTCCCTTTCCCTTCCCAAGTCCTCAGTGGTGATTCATACTGGAATTTCCCTCTGCTTCCCCCTGCAACTTCCTTTTCACATACACTGAATTTCTCTGTTGATTCTCCAATATTATATGATATGTTGGCACGTTTTATCACAGTATAAAAGCTGTAGGGCAATCTGGATAGAAATAAAACACAAGTAGCTCATTTGGCAGATAATTGTTTTAAATTATTTTGTTATTTTGGAAAGTATTTGATGTATATATAGATAATTTTTATAGAATTGAACTGATGCTGTATTAACCAGATTTAATAGCATATCTTCTGAAGTACTTCAGTTTGGTGATAGAGTTGCCTATTTTTGCAAGAGTGAGTTAAATTGTACTTAATATTTAAAATGTCCATTAATTTGAAAGTTATTCTGGTTTAGTATGAGGGTGTTTGGGAGAAGGAAAGCACACATAGGTTGGTCTACAATGTTCCAGTAGTAACTAACGCTGCTCAATCTTGCCATTTGTGGTTGGCAGAAGCAGCACAATGCTCTAGGCAAATTATGTTGCTAGTGCTGATGCTTGGGCGACAATTATATACATTTATATTAAAATGTAGACGTCTGTAAAGAAGATGTTTTGAAGCATGGTGGAGCTTTAGCTTGTGGCTCACTGTAGTGTTCACTGATATTCATGGAACAAAAACAGAAGAGTCGGTCTCCAGAGCAATAATGTTTGCTTTTGCTTGCTGAAAGTTCTAGCAAGCTTATGGGGTGGTTTTTTGTACTTGTTTTTAAAGTAAAAAAAAAAAAAAAAGCTACGTAGACTCACGTTGGGCCAACTGTGAGCGATGCTAGTGAGCTGATGATGCCACTGTGAGTGCTAGAGATTGTGGGAAGGGGAGATACCTGCTCTTAGGTAATGACTTAAAGTTTAATTATTCATAATGAAGAAGTTTCTTCCGTTCGGCTGATGTGTGTTTATTACTTCTGTAATGATTATCTTGGGTTAATATTAAACAACCCCAGTCTTTAAGTTATAAAGGCAACACTAATGTCACAGGTACTTTCTCAAGCCACCTGACCCGTGTAATTTAGTGGTGTTTAGAAGTCTAAGTTCATCTGCTACAAACCCCATAAAACTAGACTTCTATTTTAACAAAAATATCCTAATATAACAAGAATGTAGTAGTACCGTGCACAACTTTAGTCAACAAATATGTTGTAACAATATTGATGTCATTTGCAGTAAGTAGTTTGAAAATACCTGCTGCTTGTGTCCATTGAATTTCTTCAACTATCACAAAGAAAGAACCAAACTATAAATTCTTTCTAGGTTTCCTGCACTGGTCTTTCTCATGATGATGCTGTAATATCCCAAGATCCTTGTACTTCTGATCCAGAGGATCGGTTGATTTTCTATTTCTGTAGGAGTTCAGGAATTTCTTCTTGCTAGATTTGAAGGATAGGGGAAAGTAACTGCTCTCTGGTAGATTTACTAATCTATGGCACTGAAATTAGCTGCTGTTAATGATGATGAGAATGATACGAATGAAGGCATAATAGATGTCTTTGTGATTTACTCTTTCATCTTTTCCACTTATTTGCAAAACCAGACATTTTATTCTGGACATCTGTTATGAAAAAATGTATGGGTCACACCTCTCAGGCACTACACTTGGCTCTGCAGATCTGGGCAGGTCCTTTTACAGTTATGTTGGGAACATTTTGGGGAGGAAGAGAGGATATTTTTTTAATTTTTTTTTTCAAACATAAAGTTTGCTATAATGAGGAAAAGTCTTTATTTCTTAGGTAACAATCTGTAGCATAAAGGAGCTGGTGCTTTGCAGAGAGAAAAAGTGATTTTGGTTTACAGAAGAGTGTTTTTAATGTTAGTCTTACATGTAGTTGTTTAGAAGTAGCTTCAAGAATATTCCTGCTTTTTCAAAATGTCTTTGTGGTATTCAGTTACTACTTTTTCTGAGTTCTGATCACAAGCAGAAGTGCTCCAGCAGCGGCTGCATCAAAGGAAATAAAGAGCCTCCAACCTCAAGCCCGTAATTAGAAAGGAAAGGAATGTTTGACTATTTAATAAATTAGAAGTATAAGAAGAAGTTAGGTTGTCTTCAACATCACACTATAATACTTTGGATGCAGTATAACTTCATGTTTAATATAACTTAAACAGACTTCTATCAGCATTATATAGATTTTTATAAAGTATGCATAACACTTTGTCAAGTTCAGCCACAATTTCTTTAAAGCTTTTTATCTTCATAAGCAAGTCAGGAAAATCTGTCATCTGTATGCAGTAATTTGACCTTAAAAATCAAAAAGGAAGCTGTACAAACAACATTAGTATTTTTTAAAGGATTCCCTGTTGTGAATATATAACTGTTCCTTTATACCTTTTTGAAGAAATCTTTCATCTTGAGAGTAGTACCCTGTTTTGTAGAATTATAATGCCATCCTATCATATTTTGATTGAAAGCTCAACTTAAAAACGAATTTACTTGGAGGAAATGGGCAAGCCAGCTTTACTATTATAACAAAGTTATGCTTTATTTTAATGTTTGCCTTTAATGATTTATAGAATTTTTAAGGTTTATGGATTAATATTTGATTCAGAGTAATTTCTGGTAACCATGTGCGGTCATATTTTCTGCAGAATTTCTTAAGGAAGGGTGTGTGTGGTGTTTTTTTTTTGTTTGGGTTTTTTTTTTTTTTTTTTTAACAAATCGCTCAGTTCAACAGGGATACCAATTACTTCAACTGTGTAACGATTCCTAGTTTAGTTCCTGGATTCGCCTTTTCCTTCCCCCCGACTCCACTTCCCCAATGAAATAATCCTTAGGAGAAGATTCCTTTTTCCAGGATTGAAACTTCAGATCCTCTGGCTTATTGTCTAGGGTACTGTCTTACCTACAGTGGAAGCAGAGATTTACTTGCCACTACAGTTTTGTCTAACTCTGCAGATATTATTTTTTTTTTTTTACCAGTAGTTATTAATAGAGTTCTGTCTCAGTGGAGAGCCAGCCTGCTTTAGAGTGAGTGATAAGTATTTGTAAGGAAGGGAGTCATCTCAGTGGATAAAAAAGGAAAAAGGATAGTGAAAAAGAAGAAAAAGAAGGAAAAAAAAAAAAAGAAGATAGATCGTACATTAGTGGTGGATAGGCGATAAATTGTTGTGTGGAGCAAGAGAGGGGACTACAATGAACAGTACTAATAAGCAGGCGAGGCTTTAGACACTTGCATCGACAGCAGTGTTTTGTAGAGATGGCCTCTTTACCAGTATTTGTCTTTTTTCTTCTCATCCCCTGCTAATTCATTCTTGTCATCGTGAGAGCTTTTAACGTAAAAGTAATGATTTCTAGTAATTCATTCTGGGCTTTATGACAGCATTGCCAGAAAAATAGGGGAAGTATAGCAAGAAAGGTCAGGCGTGATCTCTACGATTGCTTAATGCTGCATGTTTATTCTGTTTGCAATTAATCATTAAGGATATTTACTTAAACTAAGATGGGATATGGCTTTGGGATCTGTTGATTTCCTTCAGAACAGTGGTTAAGTTTGTATTTTGTTTTAAGATATGAGAAACTATAGTCTGTGTTGGCCCACCAAATTCCTGTGACTTTTCATGGAAGAAGATAATCTAATTAAAGAGTGTAATTAAGTGAAGAACTGCAATTCTGTATTTGTTTTTTTTTTGTTTGTTTCAGGTGGAATTTCAAAGAATTTTGTAAGCTGATATTTTATCAAGGTCAAGCAAAGTGACATCTCTTGTATTTGGTAAATTAGGAATGGGAAACTGTACTTCATATCTCAATTTCCTCTAGCATTGTTTAAAGAAGGGCTCTATCATGCTTGAAGATACAGTGTTTACTTCAATACGTATCCAGCGTGCTCAATGTGTGTAGCTTCCTGTTTAATGGTCTCCTTCATCACTTCTGGTCAACATCACACAATGTTACATTCTCAGAGCTTGACCAAGGAAACCTGTATGAATGTTGGTAAATGCCTGCTGAGGTAACCCGTTTGATTTGGTGTGTCTGTATGGGCATACTGTAATAGGAGTAGAGTTCAATGATCTAGGGATCTAAAATCCAAGCAAATTAAACAACCCAGTGCTCTTTTCTTAGCAGTATGTTAAGTTTTCCAGTTTTCAAATCACCTTCCAGAATTTAAGCACTCAAATCCCATTGAAATGCACTGAGATTTAGTACCTCGTAGAACCTTTTTATTTCTTAAATTTGTAAATTAATGACTTCAGAATAGATCTGTGAGCACCTTTATTTTTCTTATTTTAGACGGTAATATTTTTAAAGTGATTACAATGGACAATGGACAATGATGACAATTACTTTAATTGTTAAGAACAGACATGTTTGAGGGTCTGTTGCGTTTTCAATATTCAGTGCATTAAACCTTTTAGAGAAGGCTGTGTACTCCATAAAACACTCTCTGCACTGTGTATAAAGTATATACAATGACGGCTTGAATGCATACGATTTAGCAGATTCAGCATATGTCATTAGAAGAGTCTGCAAAATAAAGGCTCTGTGGCTTTATTCTAGTTTCAGAGTGCTCTGTCTCACAAGTGAAAAAGTCTGTTTGATTTTTACTATTATTTTTTGTTATTGGTACCTGATTGCAACCCAGTCTTCTCTCTGATACGTTTTTCTAAGTAGCTTAGGAACTCTTGTTTGATTCAACATTTTACACTATGTGATCAGTTTATCTGCGAGTAACATGTTCTGCCATTTACGAGTTTCTAGTGGCTAGGCATTTGTACAAAAGTTGGTCTCTCTTCAGATAAATAGTATTAGGTCAAAGCTCCTGTAACTGGGCTTTAACCCAGTCCCCTGTGTGTGTCTTCATCAGTTACCAGATGACTTTCTGGAGATTTGCAAGTACGAACATTGAACTTCCTTGTCTCCTTGATAATGCTGCCTGGTCAATTAAGAACTAATACAGCAACTAGACGAAAAATGATCCTCCTTTTTTTTTTAAACAAGAGAAAGGCAGAGCTTTTCATTCTTAAAGCTGTGTATTTGGACTTGTATTTAAGAACTTTTCAGCTTTGGCTCAGACTTTTCTGGCTTTTTAGATAGACATCTGTCTTGAGTAGACTTCTGCAATGTTGCTAATTCATCAGCTTTTTAAAATCAAAAACCCCTTTATTCTTGTTTTTAAAAGTGGTATGGTGTCTTGCTATTTGGGGAAATATCTTTGCACAGAGAATAAAGCTACATCACAGAATTATAGAATTATTGAGGCTGGAAAAGACCTCTGAGATTCTTAAGTAGATAATAATAATAATACATAATAAAGCAGTTGTGAAATCATTGATCTGTAAGAATGGGGGTTTTATTGCACATATTATAACTATGTCGTTTGATTTTTATTTTCTACTGATAATTAAATACCATTAGGAGAAGAAAAAAACTAAACAAACCAACATGCTCGCTGATCAGCAGTTAAGCTTTGTCAGTCTGTGTTGTCAGCTCAGCTGCTCCTGCTGGGACTTGCAATTTATGGATGTTCTTGATCCTTTCCATTGACTCAATGGCACTAAGCCCATTACAGAGCCACCAGTTGAATCAAGGGAAGAAAAACAATATTTTTTTGTTAGATTAAACACCTAACATACTGTTTTCAGTTTTCTGGTTTAGTTCTCTGGGTTTTATGGTAGTATTTAAATAGCACTATGCAGATGACAGTAGACCATGAATGGGTGGGTAAATACTTGCCTCTCCTTTGGAGTTGAAATAAGCACTCGGGTTAAAGTTAGGATCTAAAAATGACTTAGATATCTGAAGTAGAACAGTGTCTGCATATGCCATTTGAAACCTCTGTCATCTGTTTCCTACTCACAGGGAAGCCTGAATGCTGCTAGATCAGATCCCACTCTTCCCCCACCAACTTTCTGTGCCCTTCTTCGTGCCTCCTGCTCTTGTTGTGGTGTCTTAACAGGTTAGCGGACTGAACAGGTTATGCAGCTATTTCTCTTGGGCCTTCCAGCTTGGGCTTGACAAAGAAGTCACAGTTGCTTTCTTCTAAAAATGTGTGTTTTAACAGCTTTATGTAGAATAGATCCCTAGCTCTTGGAGTGGAGACTTCTTTATTTGCTAGACTTATGTAACTGCTGAAACAAATGGGCCCCCTCATTGCCTTCCTCAGCTTGTTCGCAAAAAAAAATAATTTTTTTGTCATTTTGAAAGAAAGGGCATAAACAGCCTGAAGAAACCTGAAGTCTATGGATTGCTTGTTCCAGGTGGAAGGAGGTGACTAATTTACCATTACCGAAGTGGCAAGGCATGAAGAAACAGGAGATTTGACTTTGGCTTGTTTAGGCAGTTGCACACCAAGTGGGCTACTTCTATGTCATTTTCTGCTTTGACTGTTAAATATTATTTTACATTGAGTCATTTTGTCTCTCCTCTGCACTCTGTAGAGATTGTATGTACTCAATAGAAAATATTTTTTTTTTTCTTTATATTTTCCACACTGCTAAGGCCAAGAAGTTGGTCTTTACCCATTGTGGTTTCACTTAGGGGTATATCCAGAGAGGACTTTGAGTGGTTTTCTCACCACATCACTCTAAAGCTAAAAGAAGAACATACGAGTGAGTGGCACACAACTTGCTGAGAGCTCCGAGCTCTGCTTGAAGCCCAGTTCTTTTATTCCTGATGAGAAAACACAGGATTTGAGATGAAATATTTGAGAGACTTTTTTTCTTCCCTTCTTCAAGTCTTAATAGAGCGATTTTTTTCTTCATTTATTTTTCATTAGATTGTCATTTTCAAAGCTGATGAATTAGCTCAGTTGCACATTTGATAGTAAAGTTACTCAATGATGATGGTGTGCTCTGTTGAAAGATCTAAGGAGTTGATGCAGATAAAGGTTTCTTAGTCTTCTCCCACAGGGCTTCCTTTCTAACAGTCTTGAAAGTGAGTTGCTTACCGGTGTCCTTATGAAGTGTTAAATCTGTCCTATGTATCTGGACTACTTATAATTCACTTCTTATCAAGTCCCATAGCTGTTCCAGTGTGGTGTTCCTAATGCAGATATGCCAGTTTACAAATACTTGCAGCAGTCACAAAATTATAGAGTTAAGAGTAGAATTCCGATGTAATGCGTAGAGGACTGACAATTTGTGGTACAATATCTCAAGAAAAGACCTTATTAATAGGCCTTTTTTCTAACACCACTTAGCTTTTCTTTTAATCAAAACACTGAGGGATAATTTCCTGTTTATTAAAAGTCGTAATTTAAAATAAAACCAGATTAATTGTCATTAAAAAATCCTTTAAGCTGATACATGTGCCATACTGTCTACTAATTAGTCATATAATGGCATATTAGAAAATAAAAAGATTGAAATTAGGACTCCACCTGTAGAGAAGGGACTACTGATGCCCGTTAATCAATTTAAACCCCTAACCATGCATTTAATTCTGAGCCTTTGCAGAGGGTACCGGTGAGCAGCTGTGAGCTTCAAGGCCTCCTGTTTCTGTCTAATTAGTCCCACTGATGGCTTTCAGCCTATTCAGGAAACTTTAATTTAGGTTGAGGGGCTTTGTTTCAAATAGGTGTTTACGTGAACTGGAAAAGCCCATGTATTGGTTGCCTTTTAGTGTTTAGAAACTGTGCCGTACTTGCATTCATGATACAAAAAGGTAGGTCAGCCTTGAAAACTCTATTGCAAAAAAGCCTGCTTTAAACCTTGGATAGACCTTTGCAAGGATGAAAACAAACAAATCCTCTAGTTCCTCGTTTCCACTCCTCAAGTCCTGTTGGCTAGCCTGCCTGTGCTGTAACAGAGATGAACGTACCCACTTGAGCAGCCTGAGTTTCTGGTGAGATTGAAGTGACGCGCTGGCACCAAAGGTCTCGGCCAACTTTGATCTCTTAGGAGGGTTTGAGCAAGTTCCTCGCGGAGTAGCCATGGGAGGAAGGAGAGAGGAAGGCAGAGGGTGGAGGTGGTAATTAGAACTAGTCCAAGTTGACATAAATTAGAGGGCAGCATGCAGATTTAGTGGACAGGTAGCTTCCATGCGTAATAAGAAGTATTACCATAATCCTGAGTAGCAGGTGAGGTACTTGTGCTTGAAATTAAATTTGTTTCTTTATATGAATAGAAATAGCTTGCTTTTTTTTTTTCAGCATTTCTGCGTCTTTGTAAAATGCATTTTAATTTGTTGGAAGGAAAACTAACAATGCAACCATACCTTTAGAGTCTTACAGACTGCGGAAGAAGAGCTTTCCGTTGCTGAAGGAGCATGTTTACTTGAAGTCTTTGAATATAGCTGCAGATTTTTTATAGTTTGTTGCTGTTGTTTTTCCACTTGCTTCTTTGTACAGAACTGTCTTAACCTATGAAACAAGTCTTATGTGGAGAAGTAATCGGTTTTATTAGATCTACTGATAAAGTTGCAAAAAAGATGGATAATGTTGCTAGGCACATGGACTCTTTTAAGGCTTATTAATTCATGACATAACCTATTTTTCTTTGCTGTTCGAACACGCTCCTCCATCACGTAGTGCTTGCTATTAGAAGTAATAATAAAGACGATGATTCCTTTCCCTTGGTTTCAAACAGCTATTCTCCTTAATAATTTTAAAGCTTCATCATCATTTGCATTTATATGTGTAAACCACACAAACCTCTTGCCTGCCTGTCTGTGGTAGTGGTGTATTTATGCAATATAATCTTTTCAAATCATGCAGCTCCATTTCTCTCATTTTCACTTACTGTTTTTTTTTATTTCTTATGCAGCTCTACAGAACTCTTAATTTCTGTTTGTCTTGCCTTGCTTGTTTCTTATATTCATCTCTTTTACTTTTCACTCAACCTCATGGTTATGTAGTACTGTCTTTTCCCATACATCTCTCCTCTCATGCCTTTTATTGGTTTTGATCTCTGGATATTGATTTCTCTTTCTCTATCAGCACTCTAATCTCTTCACCAGAACCCCTTATAATAATACTAATGCAAAAGCTAATTGTTAAACTAGCTATTTAAAAAACAAAATAATAAAATATTCAAAGTAAAACCACACTCCTGACTTTTTTTTTTCTGCTGGTCAAATAATTTTTTTAAAACTTCTCGTATTGTTTATGATGTTCTTCACTTCCTGAAATCTCATCCTTAGCTACCATAGGCTACTGCCCATCTTGAACCTTTTTTCATTCTATTACAAGCTTCAGTAGGCAGAGGCAGTGTCATTTTTGTAGATCTGTAAAATTATCACATTTCACATGCGGTGTAATGTATAAATACTGACGTCATTAATGTTCTGGATATGTCAGAATTTGCTTTTAAGGTTGAAAATTGACTGAAATGGGCTGCATTCCTCTAGGGATTTGTTACTAATCCTTTAAAAGGCCATTTCAAATATTTTGTTTGCTTAAAGTATAAATGACTCCAGACAATTATCCTTAAAATTGTAGTTCAGTACTTTTTCTTGAAGAAGTTGATAACTCGCCCTAAACCGGTGCTATTTAAATATCTTCTTTGATACTGTATAGGACATCTCAAGAGCTTTGTTTTAAACGTTTAAATACGTTTCAGGCTGCTGCACACTTAGGCTATTAGCTGCAGGCTTTCTGAAGAATTCACTGTGAATATTCAGGAAAGTAACTTGTTAACATTTCTTTTTTTACCACTTCTGTCAGTAATGACTTTATCAAATACGCTTTTTCTTTTTATCCTGTTAATTTTATATAGGGATATATTAAATATAATTTTCATGGTTGAAGACTGAAGTTCATACAGAGTGCTTTGAAGCTTATATTTGTTCTGAAAGTATTTTCAGTGAGGTTATTTCTTTATTCACAGGTTGTGTTGTATTATAAAAGGAGATAGAAACACTCAAAGCCACATCGCTAACTGTGTTTTGTTTATATAAATGTAGCTGTGTATATACTGTAGAGCCTTCTTTTATCAAGAAGGTATGCTGCTAGATTGAGAAAATCGAGAGGACAGTTTGGCAGTCTTCTAGAGATTGTAAAGGAAAAAGAAAAGTCCGTCCTCACTTTCTCACTTCCATTTATACTCGTATGTTTCATCTGGCAGAGTGTCAAAACTGCTGGCTGGGGGAGTGCCTCTCAGAGCTTCTCTCTTCCTGCATGTAACATCCAGCTTGTTGGCTGGAACATCTCCCTGTGCTCAGCTGTGAGATCACAGAGAAATTTCACTGAGCTGATTGTTTGTGCTTCTCCACGGTGTGAGAGGGTGATGTTTTCTACCACCGTCACTTTAACATAGCTCTTAGAGGAAAACAAGTTTTCTTCTGTATATGTCTTACTTAGAATTTGAATAACTGAGAACTCTTGTGGTGTGCAGGAGGAGGAGCATATGGAGCTGAGCAATTCCCTGCATGGTTTTGTTTCTTGGCATCTTCCAGAGAGCTTTGCTCATAACATGATTCAGAGCTCAAAGTGTGAGAACTCTGGATGCAAAGGTGTAGGTAATAAAAATTAATTAAGTTTTATGTAAGTGTAAATACACAAGCCTGATGAATTCAACTTCTCCAGGCTCTGTTTTTCGGGAACTTTCTGGTAGCCACTGAATGATACTGAAGTCTTCACTGTGATTGTATTTGAGGAGTTGCACTATTTTCACTACAAGCAGAATTAAAATCCAGTTGGGAAGTTATAGGAGTAACAGTAGTTGAAATTATTCATGATTTTTCATTAGAATTTCGGCAGTCACACTGTGCGATGGGAGATCACTGGTGGTGGTGGCAGCATTAATTTTTCATCTCTCCGAGAGGAGAACTCACCAAGTGGTAGTCTTTGGGTCCATGCTATTGTACGTGTCAGAAAGTCCTGGGATGTGGCTTTCCATGTGTAATGCCATTCATATGCAGTTGGATTCCCTCCTAGCGTTGTAAAGTTATGCTTTATGCAAGAGAGTAAGTAGCAAAAATTGTAAAATAAATGGGTGTGTGGGAGATTCTGATTTTCAGTTTGAATTTGGAGCCAAAGAAACCTTTGAAGAAACAAACCAAGTGGATTTTCTGGCCCATTGAGGGAAAAGAAATTCAAACACAGTCAAAGAGAAAATATTGCGCAGTTGCTCAGAAAAAAAAAATAATAAATTTGATAGCATTGATAGGTGGAAGTTTACTTTAGGTGAACATTTGTTTGCTTTTTTGATGTATCTTTATATTGGTGAAAAGTAGCAATAGAAGGAAATTGTCAGTCATCATACAGTAAATGTCATGTTGATTGCTGTGCCAAGTAACTCCTGGCTTTTTAGTACACAAATAAGCTGAAATATGTTTTGAGGAGTATACTCTTCCTGTCTGGCATAACATATGATTGAGGACAAGGATCAAAGATGGAGAGGAGCACAGCCTGACTGTCTCTTGTTTGTTAATCCTCCCTCCCTCCCTGCTCAATAGAAAAACAAGCCCTGGAAATGGTAATTCTCATATGACTCACATCAGCTTCTGTCCCCACTTTTCCCTATTTATTGTGCCTGTTTTTCCTTCTCGGGTGTGCTGATGAAGCTGCTGACGACCGATCAGAGCTGTCAGGCCTTTCTTTGTAGGCAGCGTGGTCTGTCAGGGAAGAAGAGGGCAGCGGTGATTGCTCTGAGCTGTCCCACATCTTCCTACGTGTCCCAACTCCTCTGTTTAACTGGTGATCACTTCCAGTATGTTTTCAGCTCTGTTGTCCACAGAATTACCCAAATTATCATAAAATCCTGTCTCAGTTCAGGTATCTCTTTCCCTAGTGGTCTTCCAGTTGCTCTGAAGTACTGAAGTATTCTCCCTTTTATAATGGTTTGGCACCTCCTTTTCCCCAGCCATCCTTTATACTCGTGACTGCCGTTCCTGGGTCTGTGCAGCTCTCGCAACATCACGGTCTTCTCGGTGTTCGCCCCGTACCTGCCTGATGCCGCTGCTGCACTCATCCTGCAGCGCCGTGTGACCCCCTCCAAGCAGTTGTTTGTTGCCAGATTTCCAGTGCCAAATCTCTGGAGATGAGCTTGTCTTCAGATACATCTTGGCCACTCTCAGTCTTGTTGTTGTGCTCTTTTTGTCAATATCATCCCAGGGTAGCAAATTTCTCCAAGTGTTACTCCAGCTGTTTCAAAGACAAAATGAGTAATGAAGTAGGCTTTATTACCTTTCTGTTTGGTTTTGAGTGTAGTGTGGTTGCTCACTGGGTCATAATTGATTTTTGCATTATTAATGAAAATGCTCCTGTAATTTAGTTGCTGTTTTCTTTAAGGGAAAACGCTACTCAAAACTTAGCAGTTTGGTGTGGGATATTTTCAATGTTACTGAGTGAAGTTTGGTTTCAAAAGACACTGCTCTGATCAGAAGATTCCAGTGCATCAGATGGTAAAAAGCATTTTACAAGAAAGCTAAATTGAGAGAAATAAAGAATAAAACCGAACAGTTTCTTACTCCAGGAACAATACTTACTACCTCAGGTTTTATGTAAATGACTGCCTCTTGCATAGCTCAATATAAATATTATTTTAAATTTATGTTCTAGCTAGTTTAATGAATAACCAGGTCAGGACTTATTTGTGCTAACTACTGGTTAAACCAGTAGCATGTGTTCCTGTAACAAATATGGACTTTAAAGTTACATCTCTTGAAAATAAACGGTTTGTTCAAGAGCAATTTTGAAGAGTTATATGTAATTTTGGATTAAGAAACTTAAAGCATGACTCTTACTGTTGTTGCTTGCAGCTTGTTAAAAGTGATTATTTCAGACACCTAGTGTTTCTTAACATCTACTGGGAAATATGTCTTCAGGTGTTAAAACAAAGACTTGACGTCTGTGCAATGCAGTAACTACCAATATTTTTTTTTTTTTCATTCACACCAGGCAGACTATTTAAATAAGATACTGTACACCTTTTCAGATGTCTTTTATTTTTGCCCCGCAAAATACATCTTTTTCCTGACCTAATCATATGTGTCTGGAATTACTGCAGAATAAGGAACAGAATAAACAATTTAAACTAAACGATGTATAAATGGTTTTTTTTATTTTTCTCTCCTGTCTATTTAGATTTTTGCTACAATACTTCATCTAAGTCCTCTTGCGTTGACCAGGACTGGAGTACTGTGTGAATTGAATATCTGTAACTTCCAGTATTTGGGTTAAATAATCTCTTAGTGTAAGAGGCAGGCGCAAGATCAGTCTGCTTTTGAGGCAGTTTTAGTACAGCTCCCATTTAATGTCAGGGGGACTGATAGACCTGGCTTAAAACTCCAGGCTCTCTGTGGTTATTCTAGGATTTTTTCCCAGCTGTAAGTGTACAGTAAATTATTGGTTTCTGACATCTCCCGATACTGTGGTAGCCATGACAGAAATGTAATTGTAATTCATGGTGTCTTAGCAACAGAAAATACTTCAAAGTTATCTTTCTGAGTAGGAAAAATGTTTTGTGGGTCCCTACAAGTTCAGTGTAAAAGCCACGGCCCACAAAATTTCTTTATATTTTATCATCAGACTTTGTATTCAAAGTACAACTTGCCTTACCCTCAGATATCCCTTCATTACAGAAATAACGAAAAAGAACATTTATTAGTACTTTTATCTTTCGTTAGGAACAGGAACTCCATTAGCAATTAAAGGAGGGAAACAAAAAGGATTCCTTGACATAATGATATAAACTGAAAAAAAACCTACAAGTTTTTCAGGGAACAACGCAGTGATTTCATAGTAGGAATGATCAGTTTGTGGTCACTGCTTTTCTTCTTAGTTCCATCTTGCTCACCTGTTTTCCATTGGGTGAATAGAAAAAGAAATAGAGATATTACTCTTCATTGAGAACACGTAGGGAAGTTGCAGGTTCTACTGATCCAAAGTGAGAGCCTCGCGTGTCAGATTTTATGGTCTCTAAGTTATTGGAAAGAACTAGACCTATTCCCAGATCAGCATTTGGAACCGTTAAACATATCTTAACATCTGTTTCAATAAACGTGTAGTCCTGGGTGGGCATTAGTCAACTGATGTAACCGTGCAGTTAAGTTCCAGCTATTCGTTCTTCTCCTTGGTATATGACCGCTGGCTCACTTGCAGGGCTGTAGCACCTCCATCGCCTGGCATTGCTGTTCATAAAAGTGGCATCCTTTTAAAGTAGTTACAAAAATGTTCGCAGTTATAACTGTGCAAAGTAATGGCAGGGTTTAGGTAAAAAGCATACCTTTATTTTCTTCTAGACTATGTGTTCAATACTCAGTTATTAGAGATGAAGAGCAGTTGTAAATAAAACTGTCTGTGCCAGGACGTACTTTCTGGGTCCAGAGCAATGTAATGACAATGCTATTCTCAAATCAGACTTTCAGAAATATCAATTCAATGCAGTTTTGGCCCTTATGTTTCTGCCAAAATAGGAATAAAAAATGAAATTTTGGTTCTTACACAGTTGACTAATTTGGGAAACTCCAAATAGACACAACATTCCGGGCTTCATTAATTGCTTTGTGTATTTGGTTATGGAGGGAAGACTGCAACACCTGTAAATGACGTTTCAAAATACTCGCTTTTTAATATGGGCTATTGTTACAGGCAACACTGCTCAGGAAGTCAGATGTTTTATTTAGATTTAACAAGGGTAGTGTGCAAAGTGCAAGATTATCAAAAAAATTGGAGGAGTTGGGAGAAAGAAAGCGAATGGGACAAGACCTCAGTGGATTTTCCTTGTTCTGTTGTTTTTGCTTGGAAAATTACTTGTGGTCTGTGAGAACAGGTAAACCCAATAGGTTAGATTAGCTGCAGAAAAGTGACTTTCTGAAAAATACTTTGATTCTCCCCCCCCCTCCCTTTTTCACCTGTAACATGATATGACATCGCTTTGCAGTGTGTGCTCAAAGTACTATTCAAAGCCTGCTTGCCTCTTAAGCGTGTGTGGTTTGGATCTTCCATGATCAAAAGCATGAACTCGAACTTAAGGAAAAGATGAGTATATCTTATGAGGGGAAAATCATATGAGATTAGTTTGTTGAATTCTTACAGCTACAAGAACATAAAATCCAAGAGGTTGGTAAAAAAAGAGAAAGGCTGCAATCTGCATGTCAAACGGATAAAATCCCAGGAAGTTCATGAAGAGATCTGAATTAAAGGACAGCTCCAGCACAGGAAGAATGAGTTACTTACCACACAGGGGTATGTTTAACCTGAGGATTAGAAAAAGAAATTCTAACGACTAGAGCAAGAGGGTTATGGATCATCCTGCCAGTCAACATAAAAACATCCCCCCCAAAATTGTCGTTACCTTCTGCAAAGCTTCTGAAAGAGGTTAAGCTACATGTAGTGAAAACACTGAGGATCTGGGAATGCTCTTATGTTCTGATTGAGTCTGATTGTGAATTGCCTAACACTGATGTTGAAACCTAAGGGTTTGTTTGTTGACATTTTACTAATTTCAATAGCAATTAGGGCCAGTTACTCAGATTTTAGATTATGAGGTAAAGCATTGCAGTAAAAGAAAAGAGCGGAAATTTTGGGCTCTGAGAATCAATGTTAAATGCTTTACTTGTAAAATGGAAAAGAAATGGATCCAAGAATATACTGGCTTTTTTGACACTTGGCTAAAGACACAGTCTGTCATGCGGCATTTTTATAAGACATAGGATAAATTACTATTTAGATATATACAAGTCAGGTTTTCCATATCCATCTGAGCTGAAGTTTAGATCAGCTGTAGATATGCTCTTGTTTTTTTAATTCTTTTAGGCTGCTTGGTTCGAATTTGAGGCACTTGGTACGAGTAGCATGTGACTTTTGTTATCCTCCTAAAGGAAAAGAGCACCGTGCTTGTACCTGTGATATCAGCAGCTCTCCCATTTAAAGACATTCCCTGCTGTCTTTCAGTATGCTGCACATTTGTATATGCTACCAACAAGAAGTTTTAAGGTGGGAATAAAGGCCAGTCTTGCCTCGGTGGGTTAAGCATTCATCTAATGCTAGTTTTGTTTGAATCTCCACATCTGTTTTTTAGAGTGTTTGGATTCTTGTAAAAATAATTGTAGCACAGTCCAAGAAACTGGAAACATGATTTCCTATAATTGTTCTTTTAAGCAGCAGCATGAATTAATTAGTATGGCATACTTTAATTGGTGGCATCCTGTTGATATTTTATGAAAGACTTGAATTATAATCAAAGCAGAGAACTGAAGTTGGTTAGTTCCTATAACCCAGTGCTGTCATCTTTGGGGGAAAGAAAAAGCAGCTCTGGTTGTATATTTAATGGCAGATACAGCACATAATAGGTATTCTGCTTCTTTTTTTTTTAACATAATATCCCCTTGGGACAGCTTTTTGACAGGAAAATTACAGGATAGGTGCCCACTGTAAGATTTATGTTGATAATTGAAGCTGCTTCTTCTCAATGAAATGTAAATGCAGCTTAAATAACTAAGCTAAAAGGAAAGAAAGAGTTTAAAAAATAAAAATGTGTAGCTATGAAGGAAGATTGTAACTTGGTTGTCAAGGCCATTATACCCCTCAGGCAGTTGTCACTAAATGTGTGGTTAATGCTCGCTATGTGCCAGTCAACTACTTGTGCAACTTCTGTCCCTTTCTGCTTTAAGGAGTTTTATGAAATTTTCTAGAGAAATGTTACTTTATAAAGTGCTAGGCTAAAAATATTTTAATGGACATTTCTGTCATTTTAACTCCTCTAAGACAACCCAGAAAAGAAAATAAAATTTGAAAGTATATGAGCGTTCCTGAGGGTTTCTAAGGAGTTGTTTGTTGGTTGCCCCCCAAAAGTCCCAGCTTTAAAGGAAGTTTAGAGGTCAGTCTTCAAACTTCCGTTCTGTACAGTCGTTGAAGTTTAGTGTGCAGTCACTTAAATGTCAGCATGAAAAGCGTGCATACAGTATATCTGAAAATAGTATTTCATTTATTTGTGTTCTGGGTCAGGCTGACAAAAACAATAGGAGGCTTGTGCTATATTGTATGCTGGCTGCTTAGCATTATCTGTGAAAATAGAAGCTTGATATGTACTAGCATATATGCAAACTTTGGTTTTCGAAACGACTCTTAACTATCTTTAAACATTTTATCTTGAGCCTGGCCTTTTATATTTCCCAAGTGACTTGTAACAATTGATCTATAATCCTTTGTTTCTGTGCCTTTCCTTCTGAGGTATATAATGTGAGCAAAAAGTGTAAACAAAAACAGACTTTTATCCCTGTCTAGGCATTTTTACCTTGGAGAGAGAGTTCTAAAATTGGTCACCTGGACTGTGAGAGCAGTGCTATTGCACGAGAGAGGCTTTTCACAAAAGCTATGTGAAAGTTCAGGATGAATAGACACAAATGTGGTAGCTGAGTTGTGCTCTCAGGGCAAACAAAAGTATATTAGAGGCTATTTTAGCTACTCCAGAAAGACCAGCGATGGTTGGCACAATTTTGGGTTTTGTACTTTTAGTTCTCCCCTCACTGGATCTGGCCTGTGCCCTACCTCTAGGCGATACAGCTGAAAATCTTGCTGCACAGTGATGTGCAGGGCTGGGCTGCCCAGTGGTGTGTAGCCGTTGAAAGGGCTCAGGATCTTCCCAGCTTTTGTTCTGTTTGCCCATGCCTTAGTTTTCATTTATCAGGCAGTTGTTGCTGATAAAAGTAAATATAAAATGTAATTGCTTGTTTGCTTTAGGTACTACCAAATCTTGTAATGTTGAGGCTATCTGAACAGAAATCTGCAAATTAGATAAATGATGAAATATTTCTTACCATTTAGGAATATAGTTGTAGATACAATCCTACTTATATTTCCTCAAGGGACTCAAGGGCAGGTTTATTGCCGTTTGAGTTATTTCATATTTAATGACCAGTAACGTTCATATAAAACTGCCTCCTTTTACTGCATATAGAATGCAAACATATTTCGGTGTAGTCAAGACATACTACCAGAGATTTGGGAACATGTGGTTAGTGCTAGCTGATTAGTGTAACATTTAATTTGCATTGATTATCTTGAGGTGAAGGAAACATGAAATAAACTTTACATGAAACCTCTGCATTTTAGAAAATTTTACACATAAAATATGTGCACACAGAGTATATATTGGAAATGCAGCTCTCTCTGGGACGTTCCTCTCCTTGTCTCCTTCCCTTTTTCCATATCAATTTATGGTCTATTAACCTGCAGTGAATAGATCTTGTATTTCTTTCTGGTGCTTCACAGCTGTTCAAAACCCATGTTATTAAAGTTAATAAAGAAACATGGCATCTAAAATTTTAGTAATCAGTAATTAGTGACCCAAGAGACTAATTTTATCCATGGCAAAGTTGTATATTAAGAAAGAGAGAAATACGGAAAAAAATAATTTGAAATGGAGTCACCAGTTTAAACCCCTGGAAGTTTTGGTAGCTGCTTATTCTCGATTTGGATTTCTTGGGCACCTGGTTGGTTGTCGTATTATTGTGTGGTACATATCTGTCCAGACTGTTACAGCTTTGTTTGTACCAATTATCAGCTTCCAATGTGAATTAGTTTGAAATTTAATGCTTTTCTAGAAGAGTATCTCGTTTGCTTTTAGTTTTTCCTTTATCTTCAATACTATTGTCTTCTGTTATGTCAGAGTTCTAGATTGGAGACAATAAAAATTTTGTAAGATAAAAAGTTGATGTAATTTTCCCTGACACAAAGTGTAAGGAGCACTCAGACACTCCGTGCATTTATATCTCTGTGGTACTGCTTGACAAGTGACTGCAAAGAGCTGAAGGTAGAAGTATCGGCAGCCAGTGACAACTGGCATCCTCCAGGGCTCAGTTTTGGGGCCAGTCTTGTTTAATATCTTTATCAATGATCTGGATGAGGGAATCGAGTGCTCCTTCAATAAATTCACAAATGGCACCAAACTGGGTGAGGGTGTCGATCTGCTTAAGGCTAGGGAGGCTCTGCAGAGGGTTCCAGACAGGCTGGAGCGATGGGCTGAGACCAGTTGTATGAGGTTCAAGTCCAAGTGCTGAGTCCTGCCCTTGGGCCACAACAATCCCAGGCAATGCTACAGGCTTGAGGAAGAAAACTGCCTGGTGGAAAAGGACCTGAGGGTGCTGGTCATTGACAGCTGGCTGAACATGAGCCAGCAGTGTGCCCAGGTGGCCAAGAGGGCCAAGTAGCATCGTAGCCTATATCAGAAATACTGTGGCCAGCAGGACCAGGGAAGTGATTGTCCCCTTTTACTTGGCACTGGTGAGGCCACAGCTTGAGGACTGTGATCAGTTTTGGGCCCCTCATGACAAGAAAGACATTGAGGTGCTGGAGTGTGTACAGAGAAGGGCAATGAAGCTAGTGAAGGGTCTTGAGCAAAAGTCTTATGAGGAGTGGCTGAAGGGTTGTTTAGTCTGGAGGAGGCTGAGGAGAGACCTTATTGCTCTCTACAACTGCCTGTAAAGAGATTGTGGATAGGTGGATGTTGGTCTCTGAAGTAACATGCAATAGGACAAGAGAAAATGGCCTCAGGTTGCACCAGGAGAGGTTTAGATTGGATATTAGGAAAAGTTTCTTTACTCAAAGAGTAGTGAGGCATTGGAACAGGTTGCCCTGGGTAGCGATGGAGACACCGTCTTTGGAAGTGTTCAAAAAATGTGTAGGCACTTTGGGACATGGTTTAGTGGTCATGGTGGTGTTTGGTTGATGGTTGGACTTGATGAACTTAGAGATCTTTTCCAACCCTTATGATTCCATGATTCTATGAAAATAAAGCAACTCGGTGGGTGCTGGAGATGTTAGACTTAGTCTGCAGATATTGTGTGAACTAAATGGCCTTTCTAATAGGTGAAATGAAGTTGTCTATGACTTGGCCTTATGAACCAGAGCAGTACCAGTTTTGCTGGTAGAGATGTTCTGGTGTTCTTAGAGTATATGTAGGACTAGTTTTTCATAATTCTGCATATACATATGCATGTATGTATATATTTATATACATGAATAGGTAAATATAAAAATGGATGAGATTTAGCAACATGGTAGTTAGTTCACTAATACAGGTTGCCTGTTGAAAAAAACACTTTGGAAGGTATTCACTTGGGAGAACCTTGCACACCATGAAGTGCATTAAAGTGTTGTGGATTTTTTTTTCACTTTAAGATGGTGTTACTAGCTGTTCTTATTAAATCCTGTGCTACAGAATAATGGTTAAGTAGTGATATTGCAAGATACAGTGACTGTACCTGGCAGCAATCTCCTAAGAAAACTTTGTGTTTTTATCTTGCAGGCTCTCGTCTTCGGCAAGAAGATTTCCCACCTCGAATTGTTGAACACCCTTCTGATCTAATTGTTTCTAAAGGAGAACCAGCAACTTTAAACTGTAAAGCAGAAGGAAGACCAACACCCACCATCGAGTGGTACAAGGGGGGAGAAAGAGTGGAAACGGACAAGGATGATCCGCGCTCCCACCGCATGCTGCTGCCCAGCGGATCTTTATTTTTCTTACGCATAGTCCATGGGCGCAAGAGTAGACCGGATGAAGGGGTCTATGTCTGTGTGGCACGGAATTACCTTGGGGAAGCTGTAAGTCATAATGCATCGCTGGAGGTGGCAAGTAAGTACATTTCTCCCCCCCCCCCCCCCCCCCCCCCCCCCCCCACGACAGCTTGTT
>NW_009731026.1:44617-70699 GCF_000703405.1 Apaloderma vittatum
CCCCCCCCCGCTCCCCTGTGGTAACAGGCATTTGCTTTGATGTTATCTGAAGATAAAATAAGTGTGAGCTGCATCTGAGGCATTGAATTAAAAGCGATGAGGGAATGATACAGTTTATTATTATTACTACAGACATAGGAAAACAGAAAAATAATTAGGAAAAGTAACATCACTGTAGAAATTCAGACATTTTTGTGCATTCGCAATCCTTTTATGCTTGCATGCAATTATGATTAAGTACAGAAAATCTTAAGAAGCATTTTTTTCAATATATAGATTTATTTTTTTTCCTCTTCAGATAACCATGCAAAATGGGACGTGTAATCAGAGGCAGGATAGCCAGAATTTGATCTAATCGGGTAGGCTTGGAGTTGTTGCACAAATAAACAGTAGAAAAAGGAATGGCAGATTAAGAAATACTATTATTTTTCCTCTAAAAGAAGTGGGCCACAAATTATCTCTTTACTTCTAAGTATTTGACCAACGGAAGGAGCAGTCAAGTATGTTCACAGCACTTTGTAATGCTTATCTCTTCCTGTATACCCTTTAAACTCTACTTATTTTAAAGGAAGAGATTGTACATGAAAGAGTTTTAAGCGTTCATATGGAATGCCATGTGTAGGTCAAAAAATACCAGTTTTGGAGTACTGAAGTATGAGAGAAAACCATGCAATTTGAAAGTTAGGTATCTAATTTAAGTTGTTTTTAGAGGCTTCCTCTGTAATCTTTAGCAATTTATCTGTTTGAGAGCATGTTCAAGAGCTAGCACAGAACTGTGTGAGTTGAAAACACTTATCTCTGTTGACTAAACAATTCCTGTTGTTAACTAGCTCTGATGAGGCTTCTACCTTTTAGATAAGTTAAATGCCACTGTTGGTGATTTTCATAACTCTCACAGAAGGCAAAGGAAATAGAATAGAAATTTGTGCATTTATTTGAGTCTTGCACCTAGTCTGGCTCACATGCTTTGGCTTTCCCAAGGACTTTCACAATTCTTATACTAGCAGGATCTCAAGCATCACATCTAATAACCGTAAATACACATGATTAAGATCTATGACCTTGCTGTTTCCTTGTTACTGCTTTCAGTGATAAAAGTAATTAGTGTCTAGCCAGCTGGAAGCATGCTTATCCAGTAACTGTATAACCTATTTAAATCATCTATTGATTGATTATTCCCAAATGTTATATCCAGTATCTTGTAGGTGTAATTTTGAGTGGGTGTTAATGTTTAAGAGATTCTGATCTTTATCTAATTGCTGTTGTTTACTTTAAAGCACTACTCGTTGATTCTTAAAATGAATTGTTCTGTCCACACAGCAAAACAGCATGGAGAGTTGTGCTTATTTCACATCCTTTTGATTTGTGGTGTACCTGCCTATAATGTCTGAAGTGCCTCTAGTGTTTCTGTGTCTTCCACAATTTTTCAGCAGAACCTAGAAACACGAGGAAAGCTTCAGTGGCTGGCACGCTATGGGATGCATCTGCTCAACTGGCATATAGTTGCTAAATGTGTTTGTCACCCCTCCCTCAAGTTGTCTTTATGTGATTATGGTAGAGGGTCTGACAGGGTCCAAATACAAAATATTGATACTACTACAATATTTTTTTTTAAAAAAAAAAGCATCTGCCAACACTGAAGACAAAAAAATTAATGTCTTTTTAAAAGGTTTTAAATGTACACCACCTAACAGTAGTATGGCTTTAAATTGTTAATCCACTCAAATTCACCGCTGTATTGAGGGCTAGTGTCAGAAAATAATCACCAACAGTGCTGTAAGGGGAAAAAAAGAACCCACGATCTATGTTTGGAAATCAGCTTTTTTTTTCCAATTTTTCCACCCTTTTTTCCAATTGAGAGGAAAAACTTCTTTACTCTGAGGGTGACAGAGCACTGACACAGGCTTCCCAGGGAGTTTGTAGAGTCTCCTTCCTTGGAGACTTTCAAAACCCGCCTGGACATGTTCCTGTGTGACCTGCTCTGCGTGATCCTGCTCTGGCAGGGGGGTTGGACCAGGTGATCTTTCAAGGTCCCTTCCAACCCCTGACATTTTGTGATTTGCAAGTGTAATGATATATGGTTTTCGTATACCGGGAGATTATAGACAAAGAATTTCAACAGAAAAGGTTATGATTTGAGTGGAATGGGTGGTGACGGAAGAGTGTAAAAGGATAAAAGCACAGAAACACCTTAAATAGCCCAGAAGAGGTGAGGAACAAGGAAAGAGTTGAAGGCTGGGGGAATAAATTTGCATTAAATTAAAAATCTGTGCATTATACCTGTAAAGCTGTTGTCATTGTAAGCTGCAGCTACATTCACAGTGGATTCCTGCAAATCAGCAAACTGTTTTGATTAGCTTCTCTGTACACCTGTTTTGAGCACCGCAGTATTTACATTTGTATGCATGCAGGCATATACAATTGCTGTTTTAGAATCTCTTATGTCATACTTCAATTTTTATATGTTTACAGAGTAAAATTGCCTTTATTTGGTTTCCATTTACAAGGTACAGATGATAACTTAGAGTACTCATTTGGTTATATGCTTTGCTGCAATTTTAACCAAAGAACTTTCATTAAATGTAGGAAGCAGAAGCATGGTTTGCACTGTATCTGCTAGCTTTCGCTGGAAGAAGCAGCTCCTGTTTGCACCAGTTTGTTTCATAATATAATAGGGAGTTTATCACAAATTTTTTTCCATCACCTTCTGTAGTAACAGTATCAATTAGATAACATTCCATCACTGTTCAGTGGATGTGTAGATTTGACTTCAGATTCAAGTTAATACTAAAAATTTCATGTGTGTTATTCCTTCATGCAGATCAGTCTTTTTTTAAGAAATTCTGATGTTCATCTTCGAGATAGTCCACAGAGAGAATCTGTTGCCTGTGTAATAAGGTTGATATCTTCCTTAAGTATGCTGTGCATAGATTCTGCTCTTGCAAAGGACATACTGAGGGATTTCAAAAATTTCCTAAGTACACTGTGTTAAGAGTTGGTTTGTTTTCTTAAATATCATTATATTTCAAGAACTTTAAAAATAGCTTTAGATGTGATTGCCACAATGGAGGACAGATTAAAATCACAAATCTTAAAATTGCTGAGAGAGTTTTCCCTCTACTGTGTCCCTTTCTTCCATGAACAGTTTTCTGGTCACTTGGCTGAGGTGTCCATGTCATTTAATCCAAAAGATGCTGCATATTCTTTCACTAATATGTGTCTTTGTCATGATAGTGTTAGCTCTCAATGAATACCATTAAACGTGATCTAAATACCCTTTATTACCAGCAAAGTGAATTAAGTAAATCTCTTATTCAATGTCTGCCTCCTGTGCCCATTTGAAAATGCTTGAAGATTTCAGGTGTCTACTCGTCGCATTGAAAATTTGTTATATCTTCTTCATAAGGGTATTTTATATATCAAAAAATATTTTTTGCAGCTTTATCTCCTGCAGTTTCTGTGGCTATTTCCTTGAAACCAAGCCCCATCCTCAACTCCAAAAAAAGCGTTAGAAACAAGATAATCCTTCTGGCTGGTGAAGAGTGCTATCTTTCTTAAATCTGCAAAATGAGCACATGAACTCCCTGTTGCCTGTATTCTGTTTGATTATGTCGTGGGGGCTATAGGTTTCCCTAATCAAATAACTAGCCACTTGATATTTCAAGAATTAAAATATCTCAAACATTTTAGAGATGAGTAGAAGTACGCTGAACTACACAGTCATGTGCAAAGTAGCTTTGTAATTTAATATTACATGACATTTTCTGTGTAATTTGGATCTGTAAGATCTTCGTAAATGGGAAGGATATGAATTTGCATAAATAGGAACTTGGCAGAAAGCTGAGTAACAAGTCAATTAAATAGAAGAGATGTAACTCCTATTTAATTGGGGGATTTTTTTTTTTTTGTAGTTGACTGATTTCATCTGTATTTGAAATGTAACTCCTGGAAAATTACTGAAATGGAGACTTGCTGTATGTGTTTAAACTTAATTTGCAGTGGAATGAAGTTTCAGTAGGGTAGCCCAGAATGGGTACGTGATGGGATAATCACATACCAGTCAGTAGTCAGATGTAGGCTGCTGCCTCCCTCGTCCTGACTTCCTGAACTCAGCCTTTTGATCGCTGGAGACCTACTTAAATTAGCTCCATGTTTTGTTTTTGAGGAATGTAGCTGGTTTTGGATTACTGCCTACCAGTGACACATTCTCCAGTGGTGAAAGGTCCTAAAGACCGTGAAAAGGGGCTTGTTCCTGTCAAAATGAAACTGGGTAATTTTCTCTATAAATGTCAACTTTTACAGGTGGGAGCGTGGAATGGAACCATGCTTGATCCTCAGAGTAAGGGCTGGAGACTGTTTTGACTCTCACATGAACAGTTTGGGGAACAAAAGTTGTTTTTCACAGTTGAGAAATAGTCGCAGTTTTGGGAAAGGGGGAAGTTATTCATAAGCAGACTGGAAGGTGGTTGCAGCTGCTTCATGCGCTTGAGTCTCTCAGGATTGTCTGGGGAATGGCTGCACTCAAGACCAAATTCAGTTGTTTGATGGTTTGGTTCAATGTTTAGTTTTGTCTGTTGTGTTCCTCCGGTTACTCTCTTCTGAGGAAAAAAGCTATTTCTATATCTTGTGGCTGTTTGTTTACATTGTATAGAAACCTATCTGTGCCCAGAGTGGCAGCAATAGCTGCAGGGGTGTGTTCACCTCTTGACACTCTGAAGTTTTTTGAGGGTGTTAAGAGTGAAATGCAAATGTAGTTGGTTATGTTTGCCAGTCAGTTGCTTCGTGAAACTTCATTTCAAATCATGTCTCTCTGTGAGAAACTAATTTCGCTTTTGCCATGAAAGTTCTAGGGTAACTTTAATTCATCACAATGTTTCTATTTTCCATTGACACATGGATTTTAATTCTCAGGAGCAGTGCTTTAGCAAAAGTGGTTGTAAAGTTGATACACATGCACGTTACCTCTAACCTCAATAACAGGGTATTTTACACAAAGTTAACTGCTCTGTGTAAAAGTTTACCCACATTTGTTTTCAATTTACAATGGATTACACTCCAAATACTTTCTGCATCAGATCCCAGGAACATCCCAGTTACAGACTTGCTCTGCTGTGACTTCAGAACCAACCAAACAAAAACCTTACATAGCACAGGACTGATAGAAAAGATAGGTTAACAACTCTGTCTGCTCAAGGGTTCTAAAGCAATAATGTCCTTATTACAATGAAAATTCATATTTTTTTTGTGCATAGTTTTCATCATATGTTCAGTGTTTATGGTGTTATAGTACATTAGTGAATGTGCCCTCTTCATTGCCATTGTACAGCAGCCAAAAGGCAGCCAAGGTGTAATCAATGAACAAACTGGCAGATTTTGAGCTGTTAATGTCTTGCTCATAAACAAAAGACTTAATGTGCATACTTATATGCATATATAAAAAAGATAAATCTCAGTTCTACAAGAAGTTTGTTAAGCTCCTACGTACATACTGAAAAAAATGAGTGACACTATACTATTGCTTACCAAAGCTGCTTGAGGTAGAAGGTTTTAATAGTAGTCCTGTTCCTAATGCATCTTAAAATCTGCTATTTATCAGTGGTAAGTTTAAGCCTGGGATATTATGAACTGCCTCTGCGGTGTATTTTACTAAAAATATAGCACCATTTAGAAGAAATTTCTTTTCAGCAAGGTCGAAGTTGCATGCAGATGTGCTGCTAAAATGTAGTTCTGCTTGAGGAAAGCAAGAATAATTATTTTAACCAATTTTACAAGTTTGTATATATTACTTTCTTCTGCCATTACAGTCAGTGGAAGAACAATGAGAGTTTGAATGCTTATGCAAGCAAGTCCTTCGTCTAATTTTTGAAGATGCATAGAGTCTAATTTTTAGTCTTTAGATATTCTGTTTCTTTTACTAACCAACTAACCGTGGAAAGTAAGTAATTTATTAGTACTATTAGGAAATGCCACTGAATGCTACAACTAGGAAAACTAGTTGTCCTAATGAGACTTCAGAGTGAATGAGAAAATGTGGAGAAACAAAAAAATGTCTTTGAAATTCAGTCATAGTTTTACAATCTAGTAGGTGAATCTACACACAAGTGCTCTCTGTCTCTAAAACACAGTATTATTGCATCTCTGGAAGCTCGAGATACAAACTTTGAACATTTTTTTTCTTTCTATTATTTCATTAGATGAAAATAGTATTGTTGCATACTGAGTTAGACCTAATGACAATAGCAGATGCCTTATAAACCTCGCATATTTTAAAGAAGGCTTACCCAGTTGTGAGTGCTTTCATGTATAAATAAAAGGGTGAAAGTGAGATGAAAGATAATTACTTTGTCCCATTAAACCTTTATAACAAAATACAGAGGTTTGATGTTCATATTTTGTATAAATATTTCTGCTCTGTGCACATTTTCTAAATTCTAAAATGAATCAATCAAACACAAAAGGAGATAGGGAAGTCAGGCTACACAGAAATTTAGCAGTACAGTAAATGGAAATGCTTAAATATTATGGCTTATGGTACTTGGGTTTAATCATATTTTTGCCGTTGTATTCCTTGGTTAGAAAAAAAGGTTCTTCATGAGCCTGCTATGGTTGTCTTGAACCCTTCTATGATTGTCATGTGACACGATTTAAAAGCAAAATGGTGACACATTTAAAGAATTTCAGTCTGAATTCGTAGCATGGTGCGAACAAAAAAAATAATTCAGGAGATTCCAAATGAGAACAAAAATTGTTGGGTTGATCTCCTCTTTTGCGTGGAAATAAACTATAATTTTAGATTGTCTTCAAATTGGAGTATTCTGATATGTGAAGGCAGTGTGCTGAGTCTCTGTGTTCATGTTCTTCATGAGCAGAACTTCTCTTCATGCAAGCAATTCACACATGGCCCATGGCTTGAATTACTTTAAGCTGGTTTTATTTGATGAGATCAAGATATGAAATTTGATGTTTCCTACCAAATTAGACTTACTTCCTTTTCTTTCTCTTCGTCCCTTGCCATATCATTATGAGTTTTTAGCGAAGAGGTATGTTTATGACTAGGAAATTTGGCATGATTTTTTCATATGTAGCTTTGTTGTGGTTGTCACATAGTCTTTAGCTTATACAAGAGGACTGTTCCAGTTCTATAACTGCTTTGCTGCAATTCTAGACATATTTAAAAGGAATAAAAATGGCATGCAGTCAGTGTAGGTGTCTTACGGTTTAAACCACTTCAGATTCCTTTGAATTACCAGAAACTGAATTAACTGTCCTGTGGAGAGGATGGTTTCATCAGCAGCCTCATTAATTATCATTGCTAAAATGAAATAATCCCCTGTTGTTCTGAAATTCCTTTGGCAGATAAAGAAGTTGATACAGAATCTAAAGATCAGTGAGGAAGTACAGGGACATCATTTTCCTACATGTTATGCAGAATATGAGCTGTTCAATTAGCTGCAAAATTCCTTCTCGCTTCCTATTAATTTTAGGCAAGATAGACTCTCCCTGAGTTATTGTTTGTTTTATTAGCTGCAAGTTACACAATGCTGTCAAAATTGTAAGCATTTGATTTTTATAAATTTTGTGTGCTTTAAACTCTCTTACGTACAATCACTGATGTATTAGAAGAATCAACAGCAAGTTACTCCCTTCTTCGGTTGCATGACAATGGATAAAATATTTGGGATATGTGTCAGTATTTCCATCATTTGAAGCACCCATGGCCTCAGAGAAAAATACACCCTTTTTAACCAAACTATTCAGTCAATTTTATTGCCAAAAGCTGTACTGAAAGGATTTTAATGACTTCATTTATTTGCATGCTGGTTTACCTTTCTTACCTCATCAGATTAGAGGAAAAATACCCTCAACTTCTGATGACCACCTTTCAGTGGATTTTATGGTATTTGTTGTTAGTTTTAGTATGAGCTTTTATCTCTTTGTCTTGAGGAGGGCAGCACCCCTCACTTGTCAGTGGAGCCTTGCTACTAGAGCCATGATCCATACTGCCACTTCATTAAAAAGTTTAACAACTCAATTTTTACCTCATGCTTATTGTTTGTTCTGCATCCTCTTTGCAGTGGGCCAGTAGGCACGTGCTGTGGTGCACGCTGCAGTGCTTGATAAACATTTGAGAAATTACACTGAGTTATCAATACTTAAATGCTATACAGTAACTCAATTTCTTCTAGAAATATTAATATATTTTAAACTGTTTCTATTCCAGTGATGACAGAAATAATTTCTGTGTACAAAGTGCACACAAATTAAGACTCCTTTGGCTTTAAAGTCGTTGCCTCTGTGTCGGTTGTTTGATATCAAATCTGTTATATGCTATTCAGAACAAGACTCCTATAGTGAAGGTAACTCAAATTTAGTTGGTCATCTGCAAACTCGCTTAGTAGAATGTATATTCATGCCAAATCAAAAGCGGGTCTTATTTATTTATTTTAATTTTTTGTCACTGTTTACTTCCACTGTAGGTTCTGGAGCTTTTTCCTGAATTTTGTCAGCAGCAGTAAAGGTGTCACAGTAAATTCTTTGGGAGGAGAGTCTCCCCTCTGTTTGTCGGCTGCTGAGGATGCATGATAGGCTTCGGAGTGTGCTGGTGCACGGGTTCCTACTAGAAAGAGCCAATTTTCTGCACTCGTGTGCTGATATCCTACTTTGCAGCAAGATAAAACAAAAGCCTGCGTATGGCAAACATGTACTGTTTATGATGGTTAAAGTTTTGTTTGGCAAAGTCTCATTAAAGTTGTGGACGATTTTTGTTTCGGATATGCGGTTAGCTTTAAGATATCCTTAAGGTCTGTCTTTTGAGTTTTTCATTTATCGTTTTGTTCAAAGACTGGGTTTCTTCAGGCAAATGTCCAGCCTTGCAGAGGCAATGGGGGAGGTAAAAAGAAGAGTTACTTTTTTCTTTTTTTTTAGCATTGCTTGGTGAAGTTTTGATGATTCATTCTTGCCTATACTTATGAAATAAATGAATAAAATAAGGAATGTGCCTTGTTAGAGTTACTGGATGTTCATGCTGCAGAGAGGGTTACAAAGTAAATTCATACGTCGAGGAATACAATGATGTATAGATTTAAAATGCAAAAAAATCTCAGAAAACCAAAACACCAAAGCTTGACTGGAAATCCCATAACTTAAATATGTTCCCTAAATGATGCATTTTGCTATGGTAGAATTTAATTTAGTCGTTATGTCTATTCTTAAAGGAAAATTGTGTTGTATAAAAACGTATATCTAAAAATTTGTTCGTGTTTAGGAGTATGTAAGAGTCATTTTAAAAGAGTTTACAGTTAAAAGATTAGTGTTTTCCGATTTTGTTCTTTCCACAGAGATATCTGGAAGCCCATACTATTTGTATCTTTTATATTGGGTTTGCTTCGAGCCAACAAGAGTTCTTGATCGGTTATGATAGTGTGACTATAGAGATTATTGTTAAAATGGTGAGTAATTTAGGATGTTATGGTGTCCATGCTGGGATGGATGGATGATCAAGCAAATTGTGTTTTGTAATCTTGCCAGAAGTTGCTGTGCAACTCAGCAAATTCATAAATCAAAGAATATGGTGGCAGTCTTTCTGTGGAATTGCAGCTGTGATGGGTGAAAGAATTTCTGAAAGCCCGAACCAAAACTGGAGAAGTTTGTTATTAGGATAAAGTGGAAGCCTTGCAGATTTAGACCCATTGGTCATTAGTATCAGAGAAAAAAGAAATAGTAATTTGAATTAAAATTATTCAGATTTAAAGGGCATTTTTAAGTGTGAGCCTGAGATTTGCAAGTCATTCTTCTGAATCTAGCCAACTTAGTGAATGGATAGCAAAGCTCTCCTATGTTTTGCTGTTGTATTCAGAAGAGAAGTTTATGGAAGACAATTCAGGCTGTTAACGTCAACTCACAGGTTTTTGATACCACCGTCTGTTTTCAACCTCTGCTGCATGCTCCCCTGCCCCTGGTGTTAGGCCAGGGCTGTTTGATAGTCTCAGGCCTGATAAGAGGGGGCTCCTTGGTGGAAGTTCTCAGCTGGGACCCTTAGTTGTCTCTTTATTTTCTGGTCGATGAGCTTCCTCTGGTCCTAGGGAGGTTTTTATATGCCATTTTCAACTAATAGATACCTACTGTTTTTTTGCCCAGTTTCTGCTTTAAACTCTTGATCTTTCTTCCACCCTCCCTTAAAAAATCATAGTAGAACTAGATGAATTGAAGGACATCATTCCTATTTTTATGTTTTCTAGGTGATGACATAGGCCTGCAGGCAAAAAAACAAAGTTAGACAAAGAAAATACTGGCTACTAATCCTCACGCTTTGGGTATTCTGATGCTTTTTCCCCAGTAGTACACTTTTAAGACGTGTTTTCCTGAAGTGCTGAAACACTTGATCCAGAATTAAGTTTGGAAATAAATTCTCATTGTATCAATACCATTTTCTATATGAATTTAGAACCTTTGGCAAATACTTCACACTGACGATACATTTTAATAATTATTATCTTGAATCATCATTCCTCAGAAGACAAAAGTATCAGCTGTGTTTAAAATTGTGAAGAAACTGTTATTTTGTGTTTTTTTTCTTTTTACTGTCATCACATTAAAACCTTTCCTAAAAGTCATGCTGCTGACAAAGACAAATTTGCATCTTTGTGTCTGTGAGCTGTTTTGATGAGAGCTGTCTGACTTAACTTGCATCCTGTATGTAAATTGATTTCAGCTGATTGCTTTGAATTTGAAAGAAATTTCATTTGAAAACTGCCCTGTTCCACTCCCTGCGGTAGTAGATGCTTCTCTACGTCATCTGTTAAGCAGTGCATAGTCAGCATATGGCTGTTCCTCTCCTATTTAAACTGTTTTCTCCAGAGAAAGAGAAATTCCCTTTAGACCAGACAGACATCTGCTGGCTCTCTCCCACTAGCAAAGCAACTGAAGAGATATCTTTCCCGTGATTAAAAGAAATATGTCTGGAGGCTTTCAGGTTTTGTTCAATTAATCAAAGATTAAACACATGTGGACTCGCTAAACTGGGCTTCTTTGTGCTTCTATGCTATCAAAAGTGATTGAAGGGGAGCTGTGTACTAGAGCTGACTGAAATTTAATATTTACCTATATATGTGCTAAGGTTCAGTTCTGAATGTTCATAATAAAGTGGAAATAAAGGCACTAAAATGAGCTTTCTTATTAATTAACTACTTAAAAAGATTATTTTATTTTTTTAAAAAAGCAAAATTATCAAATACTTTTTCTAACCCTTGGTGGTGTGGGGCTTTTTAGGTTTTTTGGATTGTTTTTTTTAAAAGAAGTTTTTAGGCGTATGTGACTGTGTTACTTTATACACAGTTACCATTTTGTTTTCTGTAACTGATTCCAGATGCAGAGGCATTCTTTGATGCTGCTGTTCATCAGTTCCTATTAGTAAATGCTTTACTGGCAGAAACTCTTAGTGTTAAAAGTCTGGTATTCAGCTCAATGCCTTATCCTTACTCAACAATTATACTACAGATAGACTGTTTAGTAAAAACCTGCAGATTTTTCTCTGATGTCAAAAAAAATGAAGAACTTTTTACCCTAAAGTATACAGAACATGTAGACTAAAAATGCCACAAGAGTAAGATGGCAGTGAGTAAGCAGATTCCTTGAATACCACGCTGCTCTTAAGTTTTTCATCAGACACTAGCAAGTTTCTCTCGTAGACATCTTTATCTGAAGATAATTTGTTTGGCTCCAGTTTTATTAGTGGAATTAGTTCTTTGGTGTAGTCTGTGGTGAGGCTTAAAACAGCAAAGGCTTCACTGATAATGTGGCTTTAAGTTCTTATATAAAACTGTGTCTTCTGGACCGCTCTTTCTAATAACTATGGTTTCGGTTTATTAATTAATCAAATTTTCTTCAAAATATTTCAAAACTTAACTGTGTACCACTTTCTGCATAAAAATAAAGTACAGTGGAAGGTTTTTCCATTTCATTTTCAGCACAATGCTTGATGTGATAGCAAAGTTTCCTGTAAAGTAAGATGTACTAGACTTATTTTAATAATTACTGAAGAAGCCAGCAATGAAACACTCAAAAACTGACAACATGGAATTAACTAATAAAATAAAAATAATAATTGTCTCAATATGTAGCTTTTTGACTAGTAATGAGCTGAACCATATTAATTAAAAGTGTAAGGGTAGGCGTTGCACATAATTTTAAAATGCTAACAGAAGCAATTAGCTTTTTAAACAAAGAATAGTCACAATATTTTCCAAAAATGGGGAAAAAAAATCATAAAGCCTAGCTAATTTTAGTGAATATTGTCTGTGTATGGAAGAATCAATTCATATACTGTGGTTCCGGTGTTCTGGTATTGCTTTGTGATGTTTCTTTTTACTCTGTTTCTGTGTAGGTATTTCAAATCAAGTTTTTTAAAGTATTTTATAATTTGTCAGATGTGCCCATACTTGGGAAGGAAGATGGTCGTACTATTGCTATTATCTAGAAAGAAAAACTGAGGCAGGAAGAAATTAAATCTTGGTCTCAGAGGGTCATAAAGATGTCTGTCAGCCATGGAAAAGATTGGGAACTCAGTCACTCTTGTATTGTTCCCCACAAGACTGCTCCTCATCACCCTGCTTTAAGGACTATTTGAAATGTTTCATGGCTAATTTTAGCGCCAATTGCAAATTACTTAGGAAGTCCTTTGAAATGTTCCAGAAATAATCCCTTTTAGGTGGTGCTGGGATAAAAAATAAGTTCTCTAACCTGTAATTTTTGATTTTTCTTCTACGGATTTATTCCTCTGGAGTCTGGATTGCTAATTCTCTATGGTTTTGGGCTGCTCTGCTACTCCTTTTTTATTTTTTTTTAGTCTTTTTTTTTTCTTTCTGCCCCTCCCTGCCAGCTGCTCATGTATCAGATGAATATATCACGATGATTGTATATTTAACCCTCCATTATCCAGAGAGAGAAGGCTGCAAAGGAGAAATGCAGATAATATATAGGTGCTATAGAATGCACTGCAGAGCCTCGTACAGGGATACTTGTTTTTCTGATTTCATTTTAGTGTCTTTCCCCTGGACTCTGGACAGCCTCTGCAGAAACTGATGTGTGTCATTGATTTTAATGTAACCCATGCCTAGGGAAAGCTTTTCAAGTCCCAATTCAACCCCTTTGCTCTAATACAAACTATATGTGAAGAAGAGGACTGTGTGCTCAGACCAGAAACGTCCAGACTATCTCTCTGCTCCAGCGGTGTCACCTCCCTTTTTAGAGATTGTGGGTCCCATGCAGGAATGGTGCTGTCTTTCCTCCTCCTCTCCTCTGCTTGTGGAGGTTCTTGGCGCACTGATTCATTCCGGATATATCCGAATTATCTAGTAGATCTAGCAGAGCTGCCTCTTAAAAGCCCACTACAAAAGGCCTGTGAGCTCGAGAGCCTGGTGTAGTTGTCCGAGTCGCTGCAGCAGGAAGCGATCCCTCCTCTGGCTTAGCCCAGAAGGACTCAGCCTGCTCCAGCTCTGCTCCCTGCTAGCTGCTCTCCTATATGGGCAACCTGGGAAGGTAGGAAAGTGCTAGAATGGTTACACTTCCATTTTTAGCCCATCAGCCATGCTCTTTTGTTCCTCCAGCTCTCTCCTTCTCCTCACTCCCTTTTCTTTCCTACGCTCCTGTGGGCTAAGCAAATTGTTTAGCGCAGTACATGATGTGCAGTCTTGATCTAGGCCATTGCAGGAGCCAAGGAAAACTGTCTCTTGGAGCTGGATTCAGCGTTCAGGCTGCCAATTAGTTTTCCCCGTTCTAGAGGGAGGATCGCAACTCATGCATATTTCTGCTCTATGTCATGAAATAGATGCAGAGCTTCGAAGTTAAGAGGGTAGAAAATGGGAGCAATAATTAGGACTCACGGTCCCTGGTTTTGCTCCTTCAGTATGCTGTCATCATTTAAATATTTTGTTATTAGAAAGAATAAAGTAAGTTTAATCTTTTCCTGACTTCAATTATGACAAAAAAGAAACCTGATTTAAACTGATCTTCCTAGAGGATTAGATGAATGTGAGGAGAGCTTGTCCATAGAAAAGCAGAGTAAGCTCATGGTAAAAAAAACTCGATTTCCTTCAAATTATCAGACTAGTTTATAGAAAGAACTAGGCAGTGACCATTTCCTCTAAACAGGCAAAACCACCACGTTAATAAATATATATGGAAGAAGCCACTGAAGTAAAAGTACATAGCTCAAAATGGATTTAAATCATTAGTCACAACTTGCAGGATTTGCACATGAGACAAATGCTACCAGATAAAAAAATAGAGATAAACGTAAGTCCACTCTCCTTATTTGAAGTGACTGGCTTGGCAAGTATATATGCTTGTGTTCAAATGCCGCATCATTCCTCTAAACACAAAAGGTGTGTCTTCAGAAGTTTAGCATACGGGCACGTAGTCTGTAAGGGAGTGGTATTGAAAGGGACCTGGAATCACATTAGGTAGTCTAACAAGATTTTTACATATTACACTGGGAAATAGAGGGGCAAAGTACAGGTGAATGATTGATGAGACTATTATTGAAATTTTGAGTACACACACACACATATTGGAAAGTTGAATGGGCTCAGAAGATAGTTGCACAAACAATTTTGAATTTTAAAAGCTTGATATATGTGAGCCTTCTGTTCAACCTAGTGTAGTTTTATTGAAGCAAATGCTAAGAGGCCACAAGTCATCGCATACTATATAGAAGCTCCAATTAGTACTACATTTATATGAAAGTAGATGCAGGTATTATGTCTCTAAGAAGCTATATATATGGGTACTACCCTGATCACAGTTACAGCATTGAAGAAAGTAAAACAGTTTTGTGCCTGTTATGTAAATCAGTAGGTAAAACACTGTTAATTCTGCTGTACTTTGGCTTTCATTCTGCTCTAAGAACTTAAGTCAGAATGGCTTATTTTGTTATGGTCATTTGTTCTTCAGTTAAGAACACAAAAAGGGAAGCTATAGGATAAGAAATTGTCTGACTTGCTGTTCAAGCTGTTTTGGCTTCCTAAGTACTGTTTGTGTCTTGAAAAAATACAGTTATTTATACAGTACACAAATTAATGAATTCAAGAGGATTAGGAAAAGGGGTAGAAAAGAGTTGCATTTTAAACTTTCGAAGCACAACTTGTCAGAAAACAGTAGTAGCTTTTAGTACGCTTTTTTCCGTGGGACATGTAGACTTACTGAGTCATATTTTATTGAAATGAAGAAATGTGCATATCTAGGCTTTTGGTTTTGTTTTGTTGGGGTTCTTTAGCATTAACTTGAAATACTCCTGCATTGAAGTGAGCTAAGGATATACAAGACTAGACAAGGCTCTGTGCAGTAGCTTTATACTGAGAGTTAGAGGGCAGAGCAGAAAGTTTGAATTGATCCAGTCTACATCTGAAGGCATCGACTATTTGCCAGGCTTCAGTTACCGCCTCTGCCTGTAATTCATCTTGATGGAATCTTGTAAATCCATAGGCCACCAGAAGGGCAGGAAGCAGTCAAAAGTAGCTGGTTACACGCTAGCCTTGCTCAGCAGATTTCGTTTAAATGTATCCTAATGCATGCACAGTACACAGGAAAGACATTTTTTAATCCTCAGCCTGTGGGCGCTCGGCTGTGCCAGCTGGACTCGTGTGAGGCAGAGGAGCGCTCTGCCTCAGGCCAGGAGGGGCCAGGCCCGCAGGGCCCCGTGCCTCTGCCCTTGCCTCCCCCATCCCCTGTTTCTGGGGGCTCTTAAAAATGTGTCTGTTCTCCAATACTGCTCTTCAGTCTACTTGCAGTTTTAGTTCTCAGTGAGCCTTCCATTGTCGTCTTCTCTTCAAGATCTCAGGCTTTTGATAGTCTTCAGAGTGTAGAAATGGGACTTGGGGCAGACCTGCGTCCCTGGGGGCTCCAGCCTGGGCAGGGGCTGCCATGGGAGGGTTTGGGGAAGGCCTGAGGGAAACCTCTCTTGGGGCCAGCTTGGAAAGGCGGCTGTGTTGCTGGCCTGGAAATGGAGTCAGTACCCACAACAAACCAAGAAAGCTGCTGTTAATGGGTCTGTCCAGGCTAGGTAAAATTTGGTCCATCTATTATTTCCAAAGATTTGTGTTTTCTTTAACCTGTGTTCACAGTAACTTCTGCCTCTGTGAGGGCAAACGGGCTCTTGTTCCCCCACTGTGCGGTCTTGGCCCCACCTTCAGCATCCTATTGTGGCTGAGACCTGAAGCACAGGATGTTAAAGATTAACAATCTTGTTGTTGCTGACCTTAATCATGTCAGTTTTTATCTTTCTCTTTAAATGATTTGGAGAAATAAAAAATTACTTCCCTTGAAGGGTATCACTTTGGCTAAGATGATTTGTAAAGACACAGGACTTTAGTATGTTTAAAGTCAGATGATTATTTGTATCTGGTTGTTCCTACTATAGATGTATTGGAGACTCTTCTGGTTGAGTAGAAATCATATCTGAAATATGTATGCATAGTGGGAATAAGGAATCACAGGTAGGCTCTTCTGTAAGTGCAGCAGAGTGTCAGACTTCAGAAAGTGTCACTCCTCTTTTTTCATTGCAAGGGAAACAAACCCATTGAAATGAATACTGACATAACTTAATGTTCCCGTAGATTCAGTTGTTTTAAGTAAGGAACATTTTAACTTTAGATGACATACCCTACATTGTGCTGAGCTTCTGAATAAAATGTATACCAGGATTTTATTTTTAAAATGTTTAATTAAACATACATGTGTATATTACATACATTTCATATACAACTCACTTGCCTTAATACATTTGTGCACAATTTTTATTTCATCTTATTAATTTAGCAGAGAAACTCCACCTTAAAAAATAAAATACAGAATATATTTTCAATTATTGCATGCAATAAAGATCTTTTATGAGCCTGCGCATTTTATTTTTTTTAGATTTACTGTATCTTCCATGAAAGAAGTAATAAGGCTGCTATAAAAAGTTATGGCAGGCTTTGCAGCAATATTTTTTAAAGACACTGTTTGGGAAATGGTACAGCTTTCACCTTCTTGCAGAATTTCAAGGTGTGCTTGGAAATGAGAGAGCTTATACAAGAAGAATTAGGAGTAAGTAGTGCTCTACTAAGGCTAGTTAAAGTACTTGGTGAAAGAGGATTTTATCCAAAATACATTGGGAAATTCTGAAAGCCCTCACCCTTTTTATGGATAGGAATAAAGTTAATTCTGGCAGATATTGTGTTTTGTTGTGGTGGAGATAACATCTTGTTATCTTTCTAGACATTTTATGTACCAGTGTCAGCATCTTTGTATGTCTTGGGGTAAGTCAGGTTTATGGTGTGATTGTAGGCACCTGAACGTGTTCGTTCATGGAACAGAGGCCAAATCCCTGCATCCTACATAGATTATAATGCATAGAAAGATTTTGGAGGGAGTGTGATATGAATTGTCTTTTTTGGCTATCATTTAATGATTTATGTTTATGAAGCAGTTGCTGTTCAGCATCTATGGGTTCTAGTTAAAGACGAAAGGCAGTAGCCAAGGACAAAACTGTTTTGTGTGCAGTCTTTTGGTGATAGAGACCTGTTCGTCTCTTAGTGACTAGAGAGAACGTTCTTTTTAAATTCAGTAACTTCTCAGTTACTTTCTTACTTTCTGGTAGGCAGGAACTGGAAATACAGAGTTTTATTCTTTTTTTTCCTAATATGATCCTAATGTGAATGATTTTCATTTATTTTAATAACAGGGAGAATGTTTGCCTTTTATCCATGGAATCCTGTACTTCAGCCTTGGGCATGCTTCCAGTAAAAGAGCTGTTAATCTCTGTTACTATTTTTCATTTGTCTTCTGAAGGCCTAGTTATCTTGAGACACTTGTCTGTCCTTAAAGTCACTTTCATCTGCTATTTTTCTTTCTTTACAGATTTTTCTTCCCCAACCTGGGGTTTGTCTCTATGTGCAGTGATCTATATTAAATTAGTCTGTATAAATAGACTGCTACCAAGGCTACAAGCAAGGTCTTAGTTTGATTGGAATACTTGCAAAAGAAATAAAAACAAATGAAGTAAGAGTGAAGGCTGTGTCTACACCAAAGTTCAGTCAAACTGCTGCATGTTTGGTCATAGCATACATCGTTAGCGTAATGCTAATTGCAGAGGTAGAACTGTATCAGATCTGTGGGCTGTTGGGTCGGCCATAACCGTCTATATTATGTGACAGTTTCCTCAAGCAGCAGTTATACCTGCTGGAAGTGCATTACTCAGTTACTGGACTTTGTCAACTTCAGTGTATTTTTTGATGTAGCATCAGCCAGCTAAGTAGTGGAGGTATTTTTCATTTTAGATGGTTAGCAAAAACATCCTAGTTGTTTTCCATACTGTGTTTTCATCACTGGCCTGTTCTTTGATTGTGAACAACTGGTATAAATGTGAACACGTATAAATATATTCATACTCCCCCAGTATTTACACTGTCTATCAGACATCTTTGAAATGTGTTTTTTTCCCCTCTTTGAAGAAGAATTGTATGTATATACACAACCTTATTCAGTATGTGAAACTTTTGTACATATCAACTTAGAGCAGAGGTTTAAAGCCTTCGATGTCTTGCAAGATGTTTTTCTGTAAATGAAAAAATACTATAAAATAGTTTCCATTTGCCCTTGCTGTTTTAAAATGTGACAAATTCATTAGTGAATTATACAGGAATACCTTTGTATAGGAGGTCTGTATGACAAAGGCCAGTGTGCTTTATTGATTACTTAAAAAAAAAAAAAAAAGTGCCTGTTGAATCTTTATTGACAGGTATTTGAGGAGGCGGGTTAGCCATTCTGCCAGAGCAACTTTACTGAAATTTGCAGATGAACGTCACAAAGTTGCCTATTGTAGGATTTAAGGAAAATTTAAGAAGATTTTCAATAACTTTTCAGGTTTAGTTCTAAGTAAACTGATGTCAGAAATTGTTAGAAAGAACTAAGTTTCAGAAATTGTAGAACAATAGGTGTTTATGTGATTCATATGTATAGTACATGTTCTTTTTAATGAGATCTGCTATGTTTTCCACTCTGAAATTGGTAACTGTAGAAGACAGAAAAACATTTTCGTTTACAGAGTGAAATGGTTCCTGGTTTAGATGAACTATGCTGAAACCCAGGTAACTGGAAAGGTTCAGCAAAGCATTTGATATTCTTGTTGTGGGTACAGTTAAAATTTGCATTTTGAATATTTTTCTCTGTCACTTGTTTTGACATACTTGGATTGTGACTTTTTGTGAAATACTTGGATGGGGAGGTTGTAAAAATTAATGCAAACAATTTTTTCTTTATCTGCAAAAGTACAGCAAGTCTGATAAATGTGCAAGACCATAGTAGCTGGTTAAAAATGAAGACACAGGTTATTTTCATGTAGATTATTTTCAAGCTTCCTTTTGATACGTTCTTGAGAAAAAACACCAAGATGTTATTTGTTTGCATACACTCAAGATAAAAAAAGAAAAAATATTCCTACTTCTAAATATTATATTATTCCTCTAAATTAAAGCCTGGCAAAATTTAGATTTTAAATGTAGAGTGTTAATACAGCTAATTTCTAGAAATAGTACATTTTAATAATGTGTTAGTTCTTCATAATCTGGATGCTTGCAATTTAAAGGTAAACGAAAGTGTCTCTTAGTCCACAAAAGTAAATATTGTGTTGCTTCTTTTCATTTCTTCTCTGTAAAGATAATGAAATATATTAACATATACAAAATTTGTTGTAAGTGAAATTATGCTGATTCTAGATGTTAGGGTCTTATATCTGAAAGATCCAGTAGAGTTTTACATTAATTTCTTAAAGATAACGTGATATTAGGGCTTGTGAGTTTGAGCAGGAATTTCAAGTTAAGAAACAGGAGAAATGTTGTTGATGTTTCAAAGTAATATTTCTCTATTACCTTAATAAGCAATAATTAATTTTTCAGTTCATTTTAGGTGTGTATGAAATAAAAGAGGAAAAAAAAAACCAACAATATCTAACTTTTTCAGTGCTTTTTAGATGCCCAGTGTTCTCAGAAGGAAAGTACAGTCGCTTGTGGAGGAGGTAGCCTTCCCTGAATATACCATTTCAGACTTCTAAGTTCAAGGATGGTCCTTGAGGACATGTCAGATTTGTATGCAGCCAGTAATGTCTAAGTCCCGTTTAAAAAACGTGGTACCTACAATAAAAATGAAATTATTCATAACTTTAAATAGTATTTGAGTTTTATTTGGTTTGCATTTGAAATAAGCGAATATTCTTGCTGAGACTTTTACAGAGGCTGGTTGTACAACTGGATAGAGAACGGGATTTGTTCGAGTGGGTGAAGTGGCCTTGCCATGTTTATTGCTTTTGTGAACATAGTTGAATATTCTATTGCCTCGTGTGCACAAAGGTCTTCTGCAAGGTTCATTTAATAAGAATAGTAGTTGAATTATTAAAGTTTTAGTAGAAAATAAACCTAGAAATACTTCAATATTTAAAGATGTACATTTAGCAGAATGCTATTTCTAAAATAGCCTCAGAGTCACTGCAGCTGGAAACCGCTCCTCAAAGCCTGTTGGCTTTTAGTCATGTGGAAAGAGTTCAAAATAATGTCAATGCCAAACTATGTCTGAGTTTATAAGAGAAAGTAATAGATTCAGGCTGGCATAAATCTGATACAGGAAAGCGTCTCTCTTAGCTGTTGCTTGTAGCTTCACTCCTCTCTTAGTTGGGATTGATCCAGAACTTATAATGAATATTTCAAAGAGATAAAATAGAGGAAAATATAAACCTTTTGTGAATATATTTTTATTCTGCTTATGTTAATCTAGGCAACTGGGAAAAAAAACTTAATCAATTTCCTATACGAATTTTTGAAAAAAAAAATTATATTTCCCAGAATTCTGAAAATCACATAAGGAGAAAAATTATCTACTTTATCCTGGTTATAACATCTTTGGTTAGCTTATTTTTTATTACTTTGTTTTCATTTACTTATATCTGACATAACTCTGTTATTTCTCTTCTTATCTGTAAGGAAATTCTTCAGCATGGAAATATAAATCATTGAGTAGAATATTGAGTAGAATAGTATTTTTTAACATGTCCTTCTGTAAAGTCAGAGTGTATAGGCATAGATACTGGCAAGTCAGGAAGGCCTTAAGAAAATGTGCTTGATTTTCACCTTTTTTGTGCTGACTGTAGAACGAAATCCAGCATTCATAGGATCAAAAGAGCTTACAGCCTTTTCCAAGAGTAAGCGTACAGGAAAGAGGTATCATAGAATCATAGAATCGTAGAATGGCCTAGGCTGGAAGGCACCTCAGAGATCATGTAGTCCAACCTCCCTGTCATGGGCAGGGACGCCCCTCAACTAGATCAGGCTACTCAAGGCTCCGTCCAACCTGGCCTTGGACACCTCCAGGGAGGGGACATCCACAGCTTCTCTGGGCAATTTATTCCAGAGTCTTGCCACCCTCGTACTGAAGAATTTCTTCCTGAGATCCAATCTAAATCTATTGTTCTTTACCTTAAATCCAGTTAGGAAGAGAGGAGTAAGCTGCACGAAGATATGTGTCACACTCTTGAAGTGCCCTTGTGGGCACTTTCTCGGGCAGAGGTAGCGAGTGCCAGTAGCTGAGCCTCCTTGGATGCTGAGCAAGGGCTTTGCCCTTCAGCTTCTGCCCCCTAGTTTGGGGTGAGCGGGGCTTGAGCCCTGAGCTAAGGGTCTGAGCTTGGCAGTGGGTGTGAGGAGGAGAACCTCAACCCTTTCCTCTGCAGGGCATAAGAGTTGGCTGGATGTGACACTAACCCCTTCTCTGTCAGATTAGGCCAGATGTGCTCTTCTGGCCAAGGTTAAGCCAAATTAAGAGGTTTTGGGCCCAGGTTTTTGCTTCTGTCCTCTCGTACCGTCATTACAGCCCCGCTCACACACAGGGTAATGATGTGTGTAGCCACTGTCAAGAGGACCTGTTTTGACAAAACCGAATGAAATTATGCTATTTAAACTGGACAGAATTATTTTGACAAAATGGAGTCAAGGAGAGGCTATATGCTAGCTGTTACATAGCCTGTATTTAGGCTAAGGTGTTTATTAGAGAGGATAGCTTTTGATATTGGAGTGTGAACGAGCATCTGAAGGTGGTAATTTCATCTTGCTGTCAGGGTGGCGTGAAGGGCTATGGCGTATTGCTGCCAGGCTGCAATTACTTATTTGTTGAAGGGCTGAAAAAAACATATTTCACCAGGTTCTGTTGTCTTTTTTGTCACTTCTGCCTTCTTATACATGATTCGTGCCTGTAATTGTTTTTTCTTGTTTGAATATAACCTAATGGTCAACTGAACTTTTAAAATTCTACCTAGTGATGTTCCTTGCTTTCACCTGAAGTAGTAGCCTTAAGTAATGACATCTGGTAGAGGCCGCTGTTTCTTGCCTGGATTACACTACTGCATTTAATTCTTTGAAAGGATAAGTCTTCTACACAGCCAGAATTTTATTTCTTCAGTTTGATTAGACCTTTGTTTCAAAGTGCCTAAACTAAAAATGATTTGTTTACTTGTAAGACCATGTTCTATAAAGAGAGTTTGTTTGAACTGTTTTTAAAAAAATAAAATGCATTTTATGTGGTAGCTAAGGGAATAAATTTGTGTTTACAGTGTTTACGGTTTAGTATTTTATAGTCACATCCTGCTGCAGGGTTTTTGGTAAAATATTAGACTATTCTATAGGAAATAAACTGTTATGTATGAAACTTGTGATATACCATAAAATTTTTAATGGTCAGCTTAATTTTTTAAAAGAAATTCTTACATGTAAAAGAGCTTGGGGCATTCCCTGATTTCTGTAAAAATTGCTGTAAAAAGTAAATTATTTTTTATCTGTGAGAGTTTTTTTGTCCCTTTGTAATAACTGGAGACTGTTTGCTGAGTGCAGTTAAGTATTGTGACATGCTGCTGGGGCTGAGAAGTTAGCGGCTGGTCAGACTTGGGGTGTTGATAGCAGTATGATGACCTTGTATACGATCCTTTTTATGTGCAGTTGAATACGTTCAGAGCAAGCATTATGGTGATGAAGTTACAGAATTCTGCATATACCTGGAGACAGAATGTGCGTGAATAATGTATCTGAATTTCAGATCTAAAAGCTGTTTTGTATTTCAGTAGACCTACGAGTTCTATTTTAAAATCTAATGTGAAGAATGTGTATTTTCCTTAAAAAAAAGGAGAAATAATTCTGAGAAGGTAAATTCGTTTATATTGAAAGAATCTTATCGTCAGAAGCTTTATTAAAAGCTAAAAGCAACACATGAATCTCAGCTGCTGTGTAGATCACAAGAAAAGCCTTGACTTGCTTCAGCTGAGAATAAAATAGATTTTATCACCTTCAGTGAAGTGGCAGGTAATTAAATGGCTAGTTATGTTAAAGCTATTTGTCAATAAATTGTACCTCTTGCATATTGAACTATGTTACAACGTGTTTCAAAATTAAGTTCCCTTGGTTTAATTTTACAACAGTTTTCTGTTTTCTAGACTAGAATTTCTAACAGGAAATTATATGTCGCTGTTGAAAATCATGTTCTTCTGCAGATTTGTTGTTTTGGGGGTGAGAATTAATATTATTTTTTTTAATTATTTTGCTAACTGAGCAACTGAATACCAAGTAAGTGCGGACAAGGAAGGAATTGAAGGGTATATGATGAGTAAAGAAGTGGTGACAGTTGTGAACATCTGAACGCTGAAAAGGCTGGATGGTAGATTTGTGATTTGTGTCATTATTTTATCAAAAATGATAGCGATGGGTACTGTGTTCAGTTTCTGCTCAGCTCTCACAAGTTTCACACCTAATCTATCAGTGAGTTAAATGAGCGGGTGAGCAAAGCTTTCACAGGGAATCTGTGATCCTTTTGGTGCATCTTTCTGGGCTCTGGGTCTTTCATTTTTTCTAACACTGAAAGCAGCAGAAGTGGGTAGTTGATCCTGGGTCAAAAGCCGCAGTGCATTGTCCGAGAGCCCTGCAATAACTGACAGTTTAGACCATGATGCAACTGCTTCAAAGAAAATAGTTATTTTAGTGTTTTTTACAAACATTTGCTCAAGGTAACACCTGAACAGCTGCTGTGGTGTTTGCAGGGGTTGATCAGGACTAGAGAACACGCTGAAATTCTGGACGCTGAGACACTCAAAATTGGAGGTCCTTCATGCCACCCCTCGTCGATGTTACTCCTGCCTCCTGCTCAGGCATCCTTGCTGTTCCCTACAAATGATGCAGCTTTCAGCCACTAGCACCTGGCTGACAGACAGCAGTCAGCTGTATTCCATGGCAGCAACAATCAAGGGCCTTTTCCTTTGTCTCCAGCACAGAGAATGACTGAAAAAGAATTAATAGTAAGAGCCAGAATATTGCAATAAAGTTTGCAGCTTCAGTGGGATCTGAGAGTTCAGGTTGAGTCTATTATTTTGTTAGAACTATAGTTGTGAAGATGGCAGAGTTCGACTGCAGATGATTCTCTCACTTCTTGCATTATAAAACTCAGACTGTGGTATAAAACTAGTTTCCTAGAGCCATATTTCAATCATAAAAGCACTCAGTTAACTTGCAAGAATTGGTGTTCAAATCAGCAGAACGTTGTTGCTGAGTTTCTAGCTATTCGCTCTTTAAAGAAAATACAAGTATGTGATCAGTATTGTGAGTAGCATGTTCTACTAACATTTTAAAACTTACTGGAACAGATGTAAATTTTTTTCTAGCTGCATAGAAAGTTTGAATGTCTTATTTATTTTTCTGGTTGATTTTAAGGCTACAATAGTATTTATCATCTTGTAACACCAGTATTTGCTGCGTTGCTTAAAATGGAAGCAGGACTTCTCACAGTATATAAACCAAAGCTCGTTGAGAGCTCTTTTGCCAGAGTTGTGACTTAAACCAATTCTTCCCTGAAATCCTTTTTTTCAATTTTATTATATTTTAAAATTCTTTTCCTCCCTTTGTGCACACATGCGTATGTGTGTGCGCACGCGTGTGCATGTATGTTTGCTTTGCGTCGTTCGCCTGAAGTGGTGACGCTGACGTAGGGCACCGTAGATTAGGGCTGCAGGGAGCTAAAGTAAGCGTGAAGTTCAGACTCTACCTAAACATCACCGCTGGGCTAATCTGTGATTTGCAATGACCCTGCTCGGATATTTGCAAGTAGGCAGAGTGCAGTGCAAAATTAAACAGCATATGGGTACAGTTATTCCTGTTCAAATGGCCAACGTGCCTTGTATTGTGTATGGCAGATAACCTGACAGGTGGTAATCTGTCTTCTGTGAGCAGAGACAGCTGGTATTTTCCTTGGGCTTCAGTGGTGTTTTTCTATATGGTCTCACCTACCAGCTGATATCTAGCTTGTTAGAACAATACCAAGTATATATTAACCCCTTTATCTATTCCTACGTGATGTCCAAAGGGGGAAGTGTCAGACTGCCTGTCCTATGGCAGGCAGTTTCTAGTGATATTTTATTGTTTCTAGAACATGCAGCTTGCCATTCTGACATCTTTACATGCATTACTGTGATGATTTTTATCAGTAGATAGTAGATCAAAATCTTAGAGTTTATAATTTAAATGGATTTATTTTCTTCTAATATCTGGTGAAATTCTCCACTGTAGGGACGTTTGCGAATCAACCCCCTTTCATTTAATTTAGGGGAATCTGAATGGTTGTATAGAAAAGAAAGAAAATTATTTGGTGATTTCCCTTATATTTACTTCCAGCCATGGTATTCACACGCGTGTAACTTCTCCTTTCTGAACATGCTAATTTGCTTACCAGGATGAGTATGATGGGTTAGCTTCCTTTGATTTTTCTCTTAAATATTTAATAATGGTCTAGGTTGCGGTGGAACTGGGTACTGGCAGTCCATGAAAGGCAGGAGGCATCGCTTCGGTGGGACAGGTACTGCTTCTGCGGGTCTCCACCTTCTGCTTCTGTGCCCTGGCACATGGGAGCCAAACTCGTCCATCTTTACATGTGACTGCATTCAGTTAATTGATGAAATTAATCAGCAGTTAGGTTATTCTGTCACACCTGATGTCGCTAAAACCCAGGCAGACTCTGGGAATGCTGAGTTAC